>NW_023596576.1:40853409-40905227 GCF_011947565.3 Pollicipes pollicipes | reverse complement strand
GACCAAGACACGGGCCGCCACCTGTCACCCGAGCCGCCACCCGCAAACTGTGTCGCACACCGTTGGCGGCCTGGTACACGTGAGAACGGAGAGCTGGCTTGGAAACGCTTGCTTCCGCATCAGTCAGCCGGCGCGCATCGGCTGATCGGTTCTACGCTTCTCCGTTCTCAGTTCTAACGATCAAATATGTCATGCCTTTAAGATGCTGATAGCTACAGCATGATGCACTCCGTCATCATTATCTAACTGAAGAGTCCCAGCCCAGCACAAAGATCTTCGCGTTTCATCCACAGCAGGAAGTAATGCTAGCTAGATCAAGTTCGCAAAGCTTTTACGGAATCACGCCAGTCGCAGCACACCAAATGCTTGGTTCACATCACATATGTACGCAATATTTTGGCTACCTTTCCCCAGGCATGTAGCCGTCTGAATTACAGTCCTCGTCTGCATTAACAAACACCTTGTTCACATTGCATTACGAATAGATAGATTATATATAGATTGCTGTAACAGTTTTGAATCAGATCGCGTTCTTGAGCATCTTAGACGCAGCGCAATCCCAATTTACACAACTGAGAAACCAGCCAAACCCTGCAAAAACATCGCACTTCAAACACACTGAAGTGTCGGCCGGCGGTCGTTCCCTTCAAATGACCGTGTGCGCTCCTCCTCCCGGCGCACGTGCGGCCATGGCACCAGCACCAGGACGACTCAGCTTCCCCTCCCCGAGGCTCCGGTCTCCGCCCGGTACATCCCTGGCACCTGCTGATCACCGGAGCGCCTCGCCTGCTCGCGGCCCGGGCCGGTGGCGGTCCCTGGGCGGGGCGGCCCACGCTCGGGGCAGCACCGGCGGAGCGGCCCACGCTCGGGGCAGCACCAGCGGGGCGGCCCACGCTCGGGGCAGCACCGGCGGGCGGCCCACGCCCTGGGCAGCAGTCACGCGGGGCGGGGTACGCCCGGCCGTCACGCACCGACCGCCGGCCGGAGTGTTTGGCACGCCGTCGGCTCCATTGTGTTTGGGACGGCCTGATATGACTGCACAACAGCTTAATAACCTTTGGATCGGCTACGTAGGCCGCGACAAAGATGCATCCAGCTTGAATAGATGGTAGACGCATTACTGCTTGGTAACTTTAGCAGTTTGGCCAATGCGGCCCAGCGGCACGTCGAATGCGACGTACAGGCTGCCACCGAATGCAGTACCGATGCGCACAAGGATGTATGGATGGGATGTTACCTCGCCTCAATATTTCAGTAGTGCGGATGAATGGACGGCTGACCAAATACTCTTATGACCGTGTGTTAATAGGCCGTGCTGATGGCACATGCAGGCCTGAAGGATTACAAACCATGAAGTCTGATTGCTGAACTGTTCGTCCGGATGCCAGACCTATCAGTCGCAGAACCGTAACAGGAGTGGCCGTGGTAAGTGCAAGTAATGTTTACCATACTGCCTCTCAGATCCAAAGGCCTTATCTCAGCCCGACGCCGGGGTGAAGAACGTAGTTACATGTGTCCCAGGGTCGCATGACCTAATTTTGCAGTCCCTACAGCAAGCTAAAAGACATTCATTCCGCACCTTAACAGACTTCCGCGTATCTCGCCACACAGTTCTTAGCCTATTACGCGATGTATTAGTACCATGCGGTACCAGCATTTAATAAGACTAACGAGATTAACGCCGCGCGACTTCGACAGGCATACTACTTCGTGAAACCACTCTCATCGTCTTCCACACGACCCTCCACTTCCTGACCGCGACCCGGTCTCATGGAGAGGCGTCTTGGCTAGGGAGTCCCACGAGGGGACACGCCACTGCGCCCCCGGCGCGTCCGATGCCGCGTGCCGCGCGCGCCCGCCCGCGTGCCGGGCGGCCGACGTGCGACTGGCCCCGGCGCGGGCGGCTGCACGCGGCCAGCGCGCGGCCGGTTTCACCTCCCCCCTGCCGGCTGTCCGCCGCCCGCCGCCGCAGTGATCCCATTCAGTGAAAGTGGGCTCGGCGGCGGGGCGGGCGGCGGCGGGGAGGGCAGCACGGTCCCGCGCTCTCCCGCCGCCCGGGTCGGGCCCGGAACAACAGCTGGGAACAACACCCCTGGGGCTCGCGTGAGGCTGGCGCCCGCCGTCGCCCGGTCTCACGCTTTAGCGTCGACAACCGCGGCCCGGCCGCTGCCGCAGCCGGGCACCGGCCGGCTTCTCTCCGACGGGCTCTCGTCAAACACCGAGTCAACCGAGTCGACTGCAGAAGATGAGGATGACATCATGCACGTTGGCTCGTGTCGGCAGCACGAGCGACCATTTTCCAGGCGGAAACAGCCGAGTCCGCACCGTGCGGGGCACGTGCGTCGCCACGACGGCTGGACTCAGCGGCCGCCGTCCAGGCCGCCGCCGTCCGCGGTGGCCGGGCGCGGCTGACTCAGAGCCGCGCACGCCGCGGTTCGGCGAGCAGCCGACGCCACGCCGGCGGGCCGCACGTGCGGAAGCCGTTCGTTATTGGAATGAAGACGGGCGGAGCGGGGCGGGCGGTCGCGCTCGCGCCCCGCAGCACTGGCGACCGACACAGCTGCGCCAGGGAAAACACTGCGCGTGCAAGACTGATTCATGCGGTCTGATGCGGCAGAGGCGCACTGGGTGGAACCTCAGACGGGAAGCGCTTGTGGCGTCCTATTCCGGTGGATGTCGCCTTGTGGACGGGCATGCCATGCGCTGCTGGTGCGAGGTGCCAGGCGGCCGGTCTATCGTGATCAGTCATACTTCGTAGCCTCGTATTTTGTCGTTGAAGGGGCGCTAACTTCAGGATCGTCAGTCACACGAGCCGTCAGATGATTTAGAGCACCGTTGCAATACGTGGGTGCAGTGCTGAGGCTCAACCGATGGTACCGGGGCATGTGTTCCAGGGTTCTTGCAACGCATGACTCGGTTGCTCAACAGTGACCACGGGCCGGAAACAAACCGTAGGCAGATCATTCAAAGGATCATTCAAAGCATAAACAACAGACTCATGCTTATAAATCAACAACAGATGATTTTAGCAACAGGAGCATTTCTCAAGGGAACACAAGATAGGAAGGAGCATGCATCACATGTAATCGAGACGCTATGCGATGTTTCGCACGCATGACGGCGGCAACACATTGCGCCTTCCGTTCGTCAGTTGAGGGAGGGATGAAAAAACGGCTATCAATACACATGGTTTCACTAAAATCGCAAACTGAAAAGCGACATCAAGCAGCGCCATCGCAGCCGGGTCCGAGCACTCCTCAGAAGATGCTCATGATTGACGCTAAACATAACGCGTTCTCATGTTTGTGGTAAATCTAGCGTCATACGTCTTTGACTTTCCCAAATGCCGGTATATTGTGACATGCTCACGCGACGCCCCCATGAGTGTGTAAAACGTGCCCAAAAACACGCCTCCCTGGCCATTTAGCCCGGCGGGTAAACATCAGCAGGCGGCTGCAGTACCCGAACTAACCCCGAGCACCATCTGCGCCCCAGGCAGCTCCGCACGCCCCACCCCTCCCTCCCCGCCGCACCCGGCCCGATCCTCGGCCACATGAAGCCCTCAGGGACGATGGGGCAGCCGTCTGAGGCGAGGTACACACCCGGGACGCGTCACTGGTGCCTGGGTCCATGGTCCACGATGTCTTTGCTCCGAAGACAACCCCCACAACATGAGATGAACGTGATTTTATTGATTCCCAGACCCGCCAACCATTTCCCGGGGGCGGGGGGTGCCGTTGTTTGTTGTTTGGGAACGCGGGCGCACGGTTGCCACGCCCCTGATATAAAGCACCCGCGACTGCTCAGTGCTCAAGGGCCGGAGAAGAGTTCCTGTGGGTATGAGGACTGATGACGTCCCACACAGCTGGAGCCCATGCAACGCAAGCAGCTGCGCTTGGCTTGTCCTCACTACGCCATCCTCGGTTCTTGTACCCACGACCGTGACGCGGAGGAAATACTTTGAGGAAAGCTTTGTCGAGAATCGCACGGCATGAAGGGGGAAATAGCCTGAAGGGGCTATCTACATGTGCGTGGGTGTGTTTATGTATCATTGGGGCGTTAATGAAACATGCTACATACAACATGTCAAAACATTGTACGCACCTACCTGTGTGTACCGTCCCGACGGACACTCGCCTGTCGCTTTATCAGCCTGCTGCACACACGATTTGCAACCATAATCCTCGCAATCACGCCTTGCAGATAGCAGATATCAAGCTGTCAACTCCATGGTGATACACACGTTATGCAATAACTGACGCGATTTCCACAATGAGTAAGCTTAGCCCCCGTCCGACCGGTCGTCGGTTCCTCACCATGGTGGCGGCTTCTGGAGAGTGGTGCAGGAGACCTCAGGATCAGAGCACAGCCGCCGCCGTCAGCGCTCCCGCCCCGCGTGCGTTCGCCAGCCGGCCCCGGCCCCACGCACAGGCGCCGCAAGTCCAGAGCACACCTGTCACCCGAGCGGCCGCGTCGGTCGCCGGAGACACGAGGCTCGCGGCTGACGAGAGGGGATGCGCCCGCGTCCCCCGCCGCGCCCTCACACCACTGGCCAAACCCGGCGCGGCACCACCCCTGCCGCTCCGCGCGCGCACTGCTGCCGCTACTCTGGCGCCCCTCCCCACAAGAACAAGCCGGTGCACTGAACCGACGGCCGTCACGGGCGTAATCGGCCGACGCCAGCGCTCGTAGCGGCTGATATAAGAACTCATACTTTGCGCAGTGCACACGAAGCATTTTGTGTGCATTGCTGTAGCGACGCGTATCGATTTCGGTGCACACTTACGGAAACGACACTAAGACTTTAATTGAGCGAAGTCTTACAATGACTCTCGCGCCAATGGCGCAGGCAGGAAGGCGCAAAGGGGCGTGTAACCCCCCACACTTAAGCACCGAAGGACCCAAAGAAACCGACGACCGCGGGCCTAATTGGGGGCCCTGATATCGTCATCAGGGTTTTATGGCACACTCAGCTGCTGAGAATTGCTGATGTCGCCTGCCCCTCAACCTAGCAGAAAGGGCATGCAACGCGGGGAATCTACCCCGTAGTTCTGGTTTTCCAAGCATGCAGCCAAAGCGCTATCGGTTCCAAGAAGGCCGTAATCTCCAGAAGGGCCTGCTAAAGGTCGTATTAGAGGACTCTGAGCCCCAGGGTTGCACCCTCAAAACATTATTCAGAGGGCCTCTTGCGCTGATCGGGGCCATCTGGGATGATGGAGGGCCCCTGGGGACAACACCGAGAGTCGGCATGTGTCCGGACCCTGAGGGCCATCTCCTAGACATGGACAAGGCCTGGACTCGTGATTGTCACAGAATCTCTCTTCCGTTGGTGAGGTCTCTTGCCTCTGGAACAATGCAGGACCCCTTGTGTCGGCCAGGAGCCCACAATGTCTATTGTCTTACAGCTTAACGATTAAGGGCATATCTGCTGAACAGGGACAGGCACGGGACCCAAGGGTTGGAGGACCTCTTGCGTAGGGCGGGGTCATCCGACAGTAAGAAAAGGCATGTGAAACACTAATGAAAGGGTCCACAATTATATATGAGAAATGTCTTGTATTAGTCAAGGGCCCTTGTTCCAGCAGCGGTCTTCCGACCCGTTTCGGCCAGGGACGAATAATTTGCGTTGAGTTTTCTGTGCCAACTATTGGACCCTCTACATCGGTGAGAGATCCTTTTTCGTCACTGAGGGTCTCTGCGTCGACCTGGACCTTCTGACCGTGTCAGAGCTATCCATGACGCATGATATGAAAAACTGAGCTCCTCCGTATACAACACAGGCCCGGTCCCGTATCGCCAGAACAGCAGCCAATGGACACCCCCATCAGAGTCTGAGAGGAGCCCCTCGCAGGAAAATGTGATGTGCCCCCCCCTAGCGATCTGCCCACGGAGCCCCGTGTCCAGGAAAGGTAGGGGTCTCCGTAGTAGAAGGGGAATCGAAAAAGGTACAATTTTGATTAGCATTACATATTTATGCTAGCCTGAAGACGTTGGTTCGTTTACAAAGTCGCTCGGTGACAGCAATCACGTGACATAATCTTGAGCATGCCCGCTCGCAATGTTTGGGAGCAGAAATTCCGCTGCCTGGCGTTACAGTCTCCCTCGAACCTAGCCCGTTGACCACGCCGTCGTCGTGGTTTCATTTTGTTCGAGATCTACAGCGCCTTGCAGTACCTGCCACGCGGTTATTGCATGCAGTCCGGCCGGCCAAATAGCCAACACAGAACAGCCCTGGCACCCCGCACGAAGAAAGAGATGGTACATCAGATACTTACGAGTGTTTATCATAATGACAATCAAATTAGAGGTCTGGACGTTATCGTGAAGACTAAGTCAGTTTCGTACCCACCCGCACGTTAACTAGAATAAGGCAAACTCTTGCACGGACATATTTCAGACAGAAGGCCACGACCTTGTTTTCCTCACGCACGTATACCAACAGCTGCACACAATTAAGATCTGATCCAGCATCTGAGCAGTTTAAGTTTCGCCCAACAGCCCAGGCGGCATTTGGCTGTCGCACGCTCGCGGTTCCGGTGAGACTGGGCCTGCGGTTGGACTGGGCGTTCGACGTGGCCCACAATGGCGCTAGCCGCTGCCGCCGGCCGGTGCGACATCGACGTTCTGTGTGGGTCCGAGGCGTCCGCGCGCGGTGATCCGGCCCGAGCCCAGGCCCAGACGCGGGTCAGCCGTGTCTGGGGGTCGCCGGACGGCGCCGCCAGACTTGGCTGATCGGCTGAGACGCAGACCTGCCGCAGCATCTGTAGCGGCCAGAGTAAGTTCCCGATGTGGCTCGGGTGTTCTCGATGTATGTATACAGGAACGCAATCAGGATTTTGTCAACACATGCTCAGGTGGGGTGGGGCGCGGGTCGAATTGACCCCTGCGAAGGTTTTCCCGGAATGGTTTCCGAACGGCGTGGCGTAGCCGTGCCAAATTTGGTATAACTGTAGACAATTGAGTAACGGATCGTCTGACCTAAAAATTCAGATATACCTTGTAAGGTCGCTCACCAGGTCAAAGTCAAGCCATGGTTTCAGCGAAGACACCTTCTAGGGAATCGTTCAATCCGATCAAACAACGGAGCGTTAAACGAAGCCAAACACCTCTGAGATACTTTCTTAGGCAACACAACAATTGAATAAGCAAATAACATTACCTAGGGTCAGACATGAACGTCAGACCAAGGTCAAAACCGACCTGTTTTATTACTCTCAGTCCCGGGCTTGCTGTGTGGGCTGGTTTCTGGTGCTCATTTAGAATATATTGATAGCAGGAACCGCATTATACACATTTCATGGACCTCTTATAGGTCAAAACAGATCACTGACCTAAAATGATCCAGGTTAACATTTGGTTTTTAAGAACATACTGTACAGCGTTTTCTTTGTCGGTTATCCAAATGCAAGACTTAAAACGGTCTTATATCATTTGGTCATTATGACCTTTTGAGGGTCAAACATGGTCACCGACCTTAACTGAGCGTATACAATTTTGCTTAGAACAGTTGCCTAGGTTCTTGGGGCCCTTTGAGAACCAATCTGGCATTTGACCTTGTTTGACCTTATATTACGCGAAGGTCATGACCAAGGAACCTCAAACTTTGACCTAAGAGAGTTCACGTACAGGTCAACGCACTCTGGGAATTTGGTGTTTTTAGCTCTCTTAGTTACCGAGATCTCAGGGGTCAATTTGACCCCTACCCGAGCGAAGGGTATCCAACCGGCCACCCGGGGGCGTGTTAAGGGAGGGGCTCGAAGCTCGGTGAGATAGCATCACGCCGATTTTTGGCTTTCCGTCGGAAGTCTTCTGCAATGGTAACAAAAAATGCGGGCCAAAGGGGGAGGCCCGGGCCCTGATCTTTCCCCCTTTGGCTTGTGTGTGTGTGTGTGTGTGTGTGTGTGTGGTGTGTGTGTGTGTGTGTGTGTGTGTGTGTGGGTGTGTGGTGTGTGTTGGTGTGTGTGTGTGGTGTGTGTGTGGTGTGTGTGTGTGTGTGTGTGGGTGTGGTGTGGGTGTGTGTGTGTGTGTGGTGTGTGTGTGTGTGTGTGTGTGTGTGTGTGTGTGTGGGTGTGTGTGTGTGTGTGTGTGTGTGTGTGTGTGTGTGTGTGTGTGTGTGGTGTGTGTGTGTGTGTGTGTGTGTGGTGTGGTGTGTGTGTGTGTGTGTGTGTGTGTGTGTGTGTGTGTGTGTGTGTGTGTGTGTGTGTGTGGTGTGTGTGTGTGTGTGTGTGTGTGTGTGTGTGTGTGTGTGTGTGTGTGTGTGTGTGTGTGTGTGTGTGTGTGTGTGTGTGTGTGTGTGTGTGTGTGTGTGTGTGTGTGTGTGTGTGTGTGTGTGTGTGTGTGTGTGTGTGTGTGTGTGTGTGTGTGTGTGTGGTGTGTGTGTGTGTGTGTGTGTGTGTGTGTGTGTGTGTGTGTGTGTGTGTGTGTGTGTGTGTTGTGTGTGTGTGTGTGTGTGTGTGTGTGTGTGGTGTGTGTGTGTGTGTGTGTGTGTGTGTGTGTGTGTGTGTGTGTGTGTGTGTGTGTGTGTGTGTGTGTGTGTGTGTGTGTGTGTGTGTGTGTGTGTGTGTGTGTGTGTGTGTGTGTTGTGTGTGTGTGTGTGTGTGTGTGTGTGTTGTGTGTGTGTGTGTGTGTGTGTGTGTGTGTGTGTGTGTGTGTGTGTGTGTGTGTGTGTGTGTGTGTGTGTGTGTGTGTGGTGTGTGTGTGTGGTGCTGTGTGGTGGTGTGTGGTGGTGTGTGTGTGTGTGTGTGTGTGTGGTGTGTGTGTGGTGTGTGTGTGTGTGTGTGTGTGTGTGTGTAGTAGCAATATGAGTATCGTCAATATAATCTTTTAGCTAGCATTACAACATCGTTTAACCTCTACCAAAATGCCAAAAACCATGAGCTGATGACCTTTCTTTCTGCACTAAGTAACCTGTTCTCGTTGGCGCACGAATGACACTGAGTGGTATTTATAGATTTCATTGTGTTTAACTTTACGCACCTCACTGGAAGTTCAAACTTGTAGCAGCGCCATGTCAATTTACATACACTTCCAGCTTGCTGCACTTGGTTTGCTAGACTCCACTCTTGCCAGCCATTTACACCTCATAGTGCGCAACCGTGACACAAACATGCAGAAAACGGAGAAAACGGAGCAAACAACAGGCAAATGCGCATGCGCACTGGCGATCGGGCCCTCCCCTGTCGCATGAAAGTGGCGGGATCAAGGGAAGCGTTCCACATTTGCATGTGGCTATGGCGCGAGATGGACATTTTTAAGATCATTCAATGCATTTCATAATCCTGTCTTTTTTAAGGCTCTAGTTTCTGAGCTAGACGCCCGCGAACTTTGAAGGGTATTTCAAGATCACACAAATATAAAACGCCACGCGAATGCTGGTTCCTTTCTGGTTAAGTGGCGCCCAATGCCAAAGCAAAATAAGATCATCGATAGGACCCTGTCTGACGTACACTTTTCACACCTGCGATAAAAACTTCAAGTTACTGCCCTTGAAAGTGCGTGGCCTATGAACCTTCACGAGATCATGCTCATAGCATTTTCCTCAGAAGTGACAAACGACGCTTACATCTCGCAGGAAATGTGCTCTTGAATGGTGTTTTCGACTGCTCTTCCAAAATGTTGCTCATAATCTGAAACAAATAACAAACAAGGCGTATCGCTCTTAAGTGCAGTGCTATCATTCCGGTTACTTAAAAAGTCAGGTCATGCAAAGTCCAGCTTGGTCAAACCTTGACCTTTGATTCCAGATTTTGCCTTTTGAAGATTGTATAATTCAAGCAATTCTGAAGTAGTTTTTAGACATGTTTTCTCATTAATGTGACTTGTTTAGTTTTTGATATAGCCGGGTGAGCCAATGCAACTAAAGCCTTTACCCCGTTGACCTGGCATAACATGCCGCAAGTCACATCTGTCGATTTCCTTCAGCGCCCATCCGACAAAGTTTCCAGACATTTAGTTCCGTATTCCACTGTAGCATAGCATACTGAATTCTTGATTTAACATTCAGTGTCCATAAAGCGCTGACCTGTTTTAACCAATTTAAAATCATGTTCAGCATTGCTCGGGCACTCCTATCTCATGCAGTTTTGATAAGGGCCTTCCAATGTCATTTACCAGGGCCGTGTCTTGACAAGTTTTCAAAATTTTAAGGGCTTCACCTTCGCCCCCTCGTAGAGCCGAGGTGGAAAAAGCTCCCGAAGTGGGTGAAATAACGCGCGCGCGCGTGCACACACACACACACACACACACACACACACACACACACACACACACACACACACACACACACACACACACACACAACCAAATAAGGCGGAACCGTTTCAACAGACGAGGCACACTGCTCACAGCGGTGCTCACTGATCCCCGAACAAAGCACGGCAGTTCCCCGCCCTCCAAAGGCTGGTACTCTCTTCAGCCAATACCACAATGGCTAGGATCCACCCAACAGGGGCCACGGTACCAAAGGCCCCCCGGTGGTCAATTGTTAAACCAGCTGGGTTATGGCACAGCGTGGCATCACAGCGGGCAGAGCTGGCGTACCACCGCTAGCGCCGCACGCAGCGCGGCCGGTCCCATAGGTGGCGCTCCGGTCCATAGAGGAGGCTGTGTTGAGGCCGGCAGCAAAGGTGGCGCCACCTCGCAGGCTGCGATGACGCTCATGCAAAAAGTCCTCGCGGGCCACCCGTCCAAATGCGATGCGGCAGGCTTGGGCGGCGCTGCGGCCATGGAGCGGTGGCATCGCAGCCAAAGCTAACAAAACGGCCGGAGCTGGAGCCGGAGCAGACACAGCGGCCGGAGCTGGAGCCGGAGCCGACATAGCGACCGGAGCTGGAGCCGGAGCCGACACAGCGACCGGACACACGGGCCGCTCCCCAGACAGCGGTGCGAGCTCAGAGAACAGGGACATCGTCGGCGGCGGTCCGACGCGGCTCGACGACGCGACGCGGCCGGCGGCTCTGACGCTGTACCGGAAGCGGGGGCCGGACCCTCGAGAGGTCCGGCCGGGCCAGTCGTCAGCAGGCGCGTCCCAGGCGCGCCAGGCGGAGGTGATGTCATGACCGTGGAGCAGACAGCGCCGCCGAGGCCGGTGGCGCAGGTGGCACTCAAAATGGTGGACACCTGCTGGTAGATCGAATGTATTAAGATTGACTGATGGCAGAGTTACAGAGAGCAGTGCGGATGTTGGAGGACCAGAGGAAGTGGTGAAGGGTAGATGACAAAGCATCAAGTACAAGGAAACATAGGAAAAGAGGATGCAGAGAGCGAAGGGCGAGCATGTGACCATCCCCCTCTCTCCTAAACATGAATACGTAACGCATATCTAACGCACGGAACACATTTTATCCTCGGTTACGGTTGAAGTTCATCCTTATCACATAATGAAAACAAAAAAAGAAGTAAAAATACCGTAGAAAAAATACTCCAATGAACAAGGAAGCATGATAATGCACAAGCTACAATTGGACGGTACACCAACGAACTCGGCTTGACGCTCTCTATTGGCCGCAGATGCAGAGCAGCTCGCCACGCCCCCTGTTTCTATAGACACGTCCACGCTCTTTGTCCTTACCCAATGGTACGTCCAAGGGAGGTGGGGATGGGTCCGCTTTCCGTTTAGACCCACGCGTTTTAATGCAGATGGCCCCTGACAGGACGCCAAACATCAGTATGATACGTTCTCATTGAGCTTCGCCCCACCCCTTGAAAACAATCCTGTGTACGTCTCCCCTCTCGACGCCGCCCATGTGGCATTAGACGGCGGTCTTGTCTAAGGGCCGAGTCTTCGGCTCGATTCAATCCTGTGTACGTCTCCACTCTTGACGCCTCGCATGTGGCATTAGACGGCGGTCTTGTCTAAAGGTCGAATCTTCGGCTCGATTCAATCCTGTGTACGTCTCCACTCTTGACGCCTCCCATGTGGCATCAGACGGCGGTCTTGTCTAAGGGCCGGATCTTCGGCTCGATTCAATCCTGTGTACGTCTCCACTCTTGACGCCTCCCATGTGGCATTAGACGGCGGTCTTGTCTGAGGGCCGGATCTTCGGCTCGATTCTTCCCTTTATCTTGGTCGCGGACGTCTCCAACCAAATGTTTTGTTTTTTAATAGCCCTCATTCTTGAGTAGCGCGAGATCTGCTCAGAGCCTCATTTGCAATGCTGCTGGCGGATTCAAGGCACGATTCAAGGCACGACCTGCTCGGATTTTCCTCTTATTCAGCTCTCCTGGCTCATCAGGGGCGTAGTGTTAAGGTGCCACCTAGAACAAAATACACACTTTTTTCTTTCGGTTGCATTCGGCGAACTTGTCTAGCTTTGGGTTGTGCTCCTTGCGGATTATCTTTACCTGTCCTTGATGCTTATATCTTTATGTTATCTTTATCTAGCCTTGATCAGCGTTCACCACGGTTCTGTGCATTATGAAAGGCA
The DNA here is from genome assembly GCF_011947565.3 of Pollicipes pollicipes. NCBI lineage: Eukaryota > Metazoa > Arthropoda > Thecostraca > Pollicipedomorpha > Pollicipedidae > Pollicipes > Pollicipes pollicipes. The sequence continues at coordinate 40,892,802 of NW_023596576.1, read as the reverse complement.
CCACGCTTCCATGCATTATGAAAGGCACCACGCTTTCGTGCGTTATGCAAGGGACGGCCAATGTCCTTGCCTGATATCGTGCGGCGCACATCATGATCTTTTCAGCGAAGTTGCCACTGACGTGGTATTCGACAGTGGGATCGACATTTTCCTTGTCGTCGGTACTGTGCCCAGCATTTGCTTAGACTTTTGGGTCTGAGAACACGGTCATCACCCATCGCCACTACAGTCTATCTGGTACCTCCAGGAGGGGATTTCTCGGACACTCAGAGGCCGTCTGCAGCCAATTCTTCCAGCTTTCGGCAACCGTCGAACAGTCGTGCCGTGCCTTTCAATGCAGCATTTACTTTGATAGTAATCGTCACAAGCTGTTAACTGAATTTGGAAGCCACTCATGAGCCCCACTGCCCCACGTGCTCCTTCAAACGCAGTTTCCGGACCTCCAGGTTTCTTCGTGCATTTTTCTTTGTGGCATGCGAGCCCCCAGGACATCGTGTGAAGTGGCATGGTGACTCGCTGCTCCGTTTTACCAAGTTTACACCCCGACGTCTTTGGGGGAGTAAATGTTTTCTTGAGATGTATTTGCTTACGATGAACGTAGCTTACACGTGGATGCTCATTTGATGTCGTGCGCTTTCTTCTATAGAAGGTATAACCGCTTGAAGTTGCTTTGGGTCTTAGTTTCAACCTTGAGTTTGTGTCAAGAAACGTCATCAGTTTATGGATAATAAAGAATGTATGCTGATTCCAGGAAGCGTGAAGTGAAGAAATCTTACGTTAATTAAAAAAGAGGGTAGGTAAAATACTTTTGGATTATTAAGTATGGATTATTAAGTGTGGATTATGGGAGGAAGCTTGTTCATGTGTATGAGGTAGGCCTTTAAGTTTAAAGTACCGTAGATCGTAGTCTAACAAGTACCTTACATAATTTATGAATGATACTTTAACCCAGTCTTCTGCGTTTATTCGACTCAAATTAGTCACCGCAAAGAAGAGACTAGGGATAATCCCTCTCAACCGACGACTTCTGGTGGGCTAGGGTCTTTCGCATACAGTTTGGCGTAGGAGACACGGGATTTAATGTTCGGGATTTCCCGAATATTGAATCGCGTCATTAAAGATCACGAAGAGGGTTAGATGACGCTGGGAGTATCTAGACTAACCCAATAATTTTTGCTGAAGATACGGCACAAGCTATATCCTGTGCAGATGTTCGAAAATATGAATGCACCCAAGTTGTTGTTGGTCTAGCGTAGCGACGAAACAGTAAATATCAGATGAAGCTTGTCGCTCTACGACATATTACAATTTTGCAACAATTCCAGTAGCGCGTTGTTACAGTATGCAGTGCCGAAAGAAGTCTTTTATCTTACTGTTCCATAGGACATCGAGACACACTACTGCTCCATACCATTGATGACCACCCCCAAGCTCCCACGTCCGGCTGGCGGCCACATTTTTGAACACGGAGTACGCTGCACGCTCTGACTTTTTCCGACGTTCACTGGCGTTGTCTGTCACTAACTGGCGTGCTGATCGTGATGTGTTGGCCGACCACTGGTCCGCGTCAGGCTGTGCCACGCCTGGTCCTGCGGGTCCTGGACCACTCCATGCTCGCCAGCCCCGCGGCCGGCCCCAGGGCGGTGAGGCCATCAGGCGCTGGTCGGCCCAGACCGGCACGTGCGCGGGTATAGCGCGGCGGGCTAGTCGCAGCCAGTCCCGCCGTGCGTGTATTTGGATGGCCAGGATGATGTGTGGCCAGGGTGATTGTGACTAAGAATCATGGCGGCCGTTATACGTTGAACAACTTGAACAACAGCCTGATGAACTGCCAGACACTCAAGGCCGTTCTTTGCCTGTGATTTGGTGTGGTTTAAATTAGACCCTTTCCGGCCATTAGTGACCATTTCGGGACTAGGGATGAAGGGGAGTGGGTCGTAACTGGGCAAGACTAAGTGCAGCCTGTGTCCACTACCGGGACGTAGCCCACAGGGTGGCCCCTCTCCGGCGTTTGTGCGGGAACTCAGGCAGGGCGGGGCCAGGAGGGCCCACTGACTGTTTCAGCCAACGATGACGGGTGCAGGCAGCTGACCCAAGACGAACGGGTCACCGCGATACTGCAGAATGAAGCGTGAAGGTGGAAACAACGGCGGATGTCGTCTGTGGGTCGATTTCACCATTTTCCTTTCTCCTGGCGTGGGCCTTTACACCAGCTTGCACTCTGTACCAAGCGCGAGCACAGAGATCGCACGTGCGTTTGTGCGTGCTCTCGACAGACACGCCCCCGCGGACCCGCGTTCAGCCCGCTCCCACGCTCGGTGTTTTAGCGCACATTGAGCCATGTCCGTCCGCCCGCGCTCCTGTCGTGAGGCTGGCTGTCCTGTTAACAGATCAGGACGGCCCTCCCCAGACGGCCTGGGGATGAAGATGGCGATAGTTCAGCTTTGTGGATTCGTCGGGCTTGGTGGAGCGTTTTCTGGAGTCAGCGTGTTCTGGTCGTCATGGTATATTTTTGGCTGGCGTGATGCTGAAGTGTTGACTGTTCATCCAGGCGACAACGCTGTCATTGCCACTGATCAGGCCGGCTGAGCAGTGGTTTTCAGATGAGGCCCCGCAGGTTTGCACAAAATTCTTCCGTGCTAAGCACACCATCGCCACGCCGCAAACAAGACATTTTTTAAATTAAATTCAAACCAGTTCGCTAGTTTTAAATTACTAAGGTCTGCCTAGTCCATACCAAAATAGTTGTTGCAACCCAACATAATGAAGTTAGTTCGGCAGTTCTGCCTATGTTTTATTTGCTCCAATCTGCCGTCGTCATGACGACGCGGGTGCGCGGGGATGTGTTCGACCGTCGGGCCGCCGCCGTCGCCGGTGGGCTCAGGCTCGCGTCCGCGATGTGGGATCTTGAGAACGCTATCCGCTTGCTCGTCACTGGCTCTCGTTCTGCACGCTGCCAGCTTGGCGAAGGAGAGCTTTTCAGGCAGCGGGATCGAACATGCAGGTTTAAGATATGGCTGGCTTGTATTGGTTTGCATTAGTCTGTGGAGAGAGTTGGACCAAATCGCTTACAACTATATCGCAAGCAGGCGACGCATAGTTATAAGCGCTTATAACTATATGTCGCCTGCTTGTGTTTATAAAAAATTCTCAAAAGTTTGTATTGAATGCGCTTATAGAAATTACGAAGTTCTTCCAGAAGTGCTTGTAAAAAGGCACACAGGTTTCATCCGCTGGATTCTGGTCATTTATTTTCAACTGTCAGCGAATATTATGTTGATGGCAAGCATACAGCACTATAACAAAGCTATGTCGTTTCTCTCACTCGACGGGCAAATATGGCGCATGGTACGCCCGCAGTCGAGAGCTGATATTTGGATATCATCCACCGGCAGCATTATTAAAATACTTATTTCCACTGAAGACAAGCTGCCATTTTCGCAGGCATGGTCTGGTAACCAGCAATACACAAAACGCAAGCTTGCCATGAACGCAATCGAAGAGTGCAAGCAACAAATTCGCGACCTCCGTCATGAACACCCGGAAACCAAGCCAGTATGTCGGACAATTTGTTTTCAGTGCAGCAACGTGTTGCAATCACAGCATGACCAGCGCAGTCACAAAAACACGACCTTGTCCTCCGCTGACCTCGCGCGCCTATGATCCCGGCAATATTCGCGGAGATCCGCGCAGCATGGGGGCCGTACTTCGCACGAGAGCACTGCACACATCTCCCGCGCGCGGCTCATGCTGCGCCTCTCCCGCCACGGCACCAGCGGCGCCCTCGATCACCCCAACGGCAGCCTGAGCCAGAGCGGCCGGCACTCAGCGCCTCTGGCGGCCGGTCGGTGAAGCTTCAGGGCAGGATCTCCTTCCAGTAGCTGAAGTCCAGTCTTGGGATCACGCCGCTGTCGCAAGGGACTCGCGGATTTCTGCGGGCGGCGGTGCAGACACCAGTCAGAGACGTCCGCGGTGCAGAAATGGCTGCTATCATTGTGGATCTCAAGGTTGTTGCTGTCTATTGTTTGTTTTGACTTCGTAAGCTATATTCGGACAAAAATGCAGCGCCAAACAATTTTAAAAGGTTGGAACCAACAACGCTTCAAAATTATCTCAGGAATAAAAACATAGTTGTGATTCCAAAAGTCATCCTCGCCACTTGTACCGATGCGAGTCATATCAAAATTATCACATTTGCAGTGGCCTCCACTCTTCGTCTCTCTTCACCAGAGTGTTGTGACCTGACTACGGCACTGCGGCGCGGGTACATCGGGGCATAACCGGCCTTCCACAGGGGCTATCTTGAAGCCTAAACTTAGCAGAAATATTGCAGACAGCGTTTATTGTGGATGTATGACAAAAAAGAGGGCATCCTGAGAGCAAAGAACAGGTGATACACTTCCTTAGTTAGAAACTGAGGCATTGCTTTTTCACGGGGCCAGTCCCATTTAGACAATTTTGAGTGTAAATTGGCCTGTGGAAGTCGTTGCGCGCTCAAGCCGTCTCCTTGCAAGCATGCCGGACTCACACTTCGTAGTCAGGTAGCACCAGCGGATACACTTGTATCGTTTTTATAAGATCCGTGTTGTCGCATAGAACCCTGGACAGCTGAACTCGACGAATCTGTTCGAGTTGCTCTGAAAATCAAACACGAGATAACCGTCAAAACAAGTGAAGGGCCGAACATGTGCGCTGATGAACAAAAAACAGCGAAACTGTGTCAGATCCAGACGCCTGATCTGCTGTATGCGTAAACGGATCGTGCACACCAGTGTGAATAACATTTAGGAGGGGTGAGGTGTTCCCCTCATCCCCACATCCCACCCCACAAGGCGTACACGGAATCCGCTAAACGTGCGGAAATGGTACAATCTGATTTTCCTCGTTAGTGACTTATAACACAGCTGGAATCTGTTCAAGGGCCGCGCATCAAAACGGGGACGAGGTTGCAGACCGGGGCGCTGAATCAAGGCCCGTGCACGCCTGCAGCCTGACTGCAGAATCCACTGCAGATTCTGCAGTCTGACTGCAGAATCCGCTGCAGATTCTGCAGTCTGACTGCAGTGTTCACTGCAGGTGTCGCCGCCAGTCACCTGTCGCGGACTAGAGGTGCCACATTGAAGCCCGCAGGCCTGCAAAGCACCGGTAAACAGAGCTGGAAAGGGACACCTCTGGTTCGCAGCAGCTGAAGCCTTCAGATTCCGCGGCGGGTTCTTCGATCGTTATGTATTGTGGACTTGGGAGATATCCCTTTTGAGCTCTTTTTACCTGAGGTTTGCCAGCTTGAGGCTAAGAGTGCCATCGCTAATCTGCAGTAGCTGACTGGTTACATGATCTATAACTGATTCTCCAGCTCGTAGGCAAAGCGTGAACGGGCTTTAACGTCATCGCCACTCAGTCAGCCTTTCTTTGATCGTCGAGTGCTGGCGGAAAAGCTCTCGCGAAAATGGTACATTCCATTAAGCTCTCGTAGAGTCCAAACGCGATGAACTCGTTTGGAGGCCCATCAGCCACCTCCGGGGGATGGCTCTGGCTCATATGGAGCTTTATAACAGCGGGGTCGATAGTGCAACATCAGCTAGTCGACCCATGGACAAACGTCCAATCCTGCCCAGCCTTACTCGGCCTCAAATACAGCTCTGCCATTCCTCAGACGTCGACCCTGGTGAAGAGGTCAAGACACATGGTTAAGAAGAAGATCCCCCTCTAAAAGGTTTCCTTTGTGCACCGAAAAGGCGGAAAGCCATCATTTCCGCCTAAACTCCTCTCAAAACTGTCCACTAGTTACACCGACTTCGGAAACGCCCCAGCCGGCCAGCGGAACGCTCCGGGTTGGCGCCACCGGCGGTCACTGACCTGGAGTGAAGGAGGACGGCTGGTTGCCCAGCTCGTACCAGAAGCGGTCACCGTGCCGCAGCTTGTGTAGCTGCGCTCCGATGATGCAGGCGAACGTGGGCCCGACCATGCTGTGCGGCAGCGGCCGCTCCGATATGCCGCCACTGAACAGGTCAATGTCCCAGGGCGATCTACGGCGAGGGTGTGAGGGTCAACTCCCGGTGCGAGGTGGGTGGGTGCCGTTAGACGGAAATGCGGCTTGTAGTGTTGACACATGCTATCAGAAAAGAATACCAACGCACTGCGATGAAGGTGTCGTAAACAATAAGACCAGAACATCGCCGACGCTCACTAATTTCTCCTTGGTGATACTGGGGATCAAAGGCGCTTGACAGCAATTGTTCTCTTCAAGACCAGCCAACGATGCGCCAAATCATGGGATTATAGGAAAAAGCGCGCGCCATCGTGTCCCTGCTGGTTCACTTGCTCGGCTCGCGGACCAGCCACGCTAACTCACTTGTACAACTGCGCATACGCGGCTGCGGTGTGGTTGCTGACGAAGTTGGTGAGCTCGAGGAAGGAGTCGGCGGTGGGCAAGCCGCACCACTTGCGGTAGTGCATGTAGCCAGGCACGCCCATCTCGCGGGCTCGCTGCAGGTTCAGCGACACCAGATCGATGCCGTGGCCGACGTTCGGCTGTCTGAAGAGCATGGTGGTCACCTGCGGAAGCGGGCCAGGCCGGCTGTCAAGTCACCGATCAGATCAGCCGCCAGCGTCACCGATCAGGGCCAACAGCGCCACCGATCAGGGCCGGCAGCGTCACCGATCAGGGCCGGCAGCGTCACCGATCAGAGCTGGCAGCGTCACCGATCAGGGCTGGCAGCGTCACCTATCAGAACTGGCAGCGTCACCGATCAGAGCTGGCAGCGTCACCGATCGGAGCTGGCAGCCCCGCCGATCAGAGCTGGCAACGTCACCGATCAGAGCTGGCAGCGCCAACGATCAGAGCTGGCAGCGTCACCGATCAGAACTGGTAGCGCCAACGATCAGAGCTGGCAGCGTCACCGATCAGGGCCGGCAGCGTCACCGATCAGAGCTGGCAGCGTCACCGATCAGGGCTGGCAGCGTCACCTATCAGAGCTGGCAGCGTCACCGATCAGAACTGGCAGCGCCAACGATCAGAGCTGGCAGCGTCACCGATCAGAACTGGTAGCGCCAACGATCAGAGCTGGCAGCGTCACCGATCAGGGCTGGCAGCGTCACCTATCAGAGCTGGCAGCGTCACCGATCAGAGCTGGCAGCGTCACCGATCAGGGCTGGCAGCGTCACCTATCAGAGCTGGCAGCGTCACCGATCAGAACTGGCAGCGCCAACGATCAGAGCTGGCAGCGTCACCGATCAGAACTGGTAGCGCCAACGATCAGAGCTGGCAGCGTCACCGATCAGGGCTGGCAGCGTCACCTATCAGAGCTGGCAGCGTCACCGATCAGAACTGGTAGCGCCAACGATCAGAGCTGGCAGCGTCACCGATCAGAACTGGCAGCGTCACCAACCGGGACGTCAGGTCACCGCCGGTACGGTCACCGGCGAAACCGGGCCATAACTTCACCGAGCGGTTTGACGGGCTTCAGCCTCAGTCGCTGCCAGCGGAGAAGACCAGGTCATCGGTCCGGGACCCCACCGACAGAAGTGGAGGGCTGTTTATCCAGCCCACCGCCTCAGCTCCTCAGCAGTGACGAAGTCCATGGCCGACTGACTGACCTGACCCACGACGTCCCTGTTCACCTCCTCAGTGACGGCGAAGACCATGGCCATGACCAGCTGACCTGACCCATGATGTCCCTGCTCACCTCTTCAGTGACGGCAAAGTCCATGGCCATGGCCAGCTGACCTGACCGATGATGTCCCTGCTCACCTATTCAGTGACGGCGAATACCATGGCCATGACCAGCTGACCTGGTCCATGATGTCCCTGCTCACCTCTTCAGTGGCGGCGAAGGCCATGGCCATGGCCAGCTGACCTGACCCACGATGTCCCTGCTCACCTATTCAGTGACGGCGAAGTCCACGGCCATGACCAGCTGACCTGACCCATGATGTCCCTGCTCACCTCTTCAGTGACGGCAAAGTCCATGGCCATGGCCAGCTGACCTGACCCATGATGTCCCTGCTCACCTCTTCAGTGACGGCAAAGTCCATGGCCATGGCCGGCTGACCTGACCCATGATGTCCCTGCTCACCTCTTCAGTGACGGCAAAGTCCATGGCCATGGCCGGCTGACCCGACCCATGATGTCCCTGCTCACCTATTCAGTGACGGCGAAGTCCATGGCCATGGCCGGCTGACCTGACCCATGATGTCCCTGCTCACCTCTTCAGTGACGGCAAAGTCCATGGCCATGGCCAGCTGACCTGACCCATGATGTCCCTGCTCACCTCTTCAGTGACGGCGAAGTCCATGGCCATGGCCGGCTGGTTGAGCTGGCCTAAAATGTACTCGTCCACGGCGCCGGGCTTGTACAGGTCGAACGGCTTCCGGATCAGATCCGAGAGATCCCGCTCGTCTAAAAAATTGTAGGTCAGGTCACGAATGCGCTTGCTTCATGACAACAAACATTTGCCGGTTCGCGCCTACCTATACGGTCTCAGACGCCGATTTCGTTGTGCCCCTGCGCCCGTCGGCAGTGTTAGGGTACCAATACAGCAAGGCGTGAAATCCCAAAATCTAGGGACGTCTTTCAACTACAATTGCAACAGACCTGATTTGCCAACAACGACCTGATTTTCCATCACATTCCTTTTTTGTGCTTCATCGGGTAAAATCATCGCCGACCTTGTGTGCTGGCCAGAAGGGAGTTTCACCCACCGTTGCAAGATAGCGTCCAGCTGTCCATGCAGTCCGGCTTGAACCGGTTTGTACACCAGAAGTGGGGTGCACACCGTGAAACACGCGCGTTGCAATTTTCCTTCCTCCTGGGAGAGCCCAGTCCTTGCCAGCAGTGGCTTTGGACAAGCGACGCGCCCTCGGTCGTGGACGATGATACGAAAATGAATCATCAAATGTCAGCTCATATACCGATAAAATATTGGTGACATTTGTTGTTCACTCCCGTCGGACGCGTAGTCGTGACTGTTGTGCTCCCGCATGCTGTCGGCCTAGTTTGGGTCACAGTGCGACCACCCCCGTGCCGTTTCCACCCATTTACCGATGTATTTGTGGTTGGGGCTCCAGCGCTCAACCGTCGACGGTAGTAGGCTGTGACCGAACCGGTACGCGGAAGTCATGAAGGCCAGCGTTATGCTGGGGTCCTCGTACTCGTTGTAGCCGTCCCAGTAGCCCTGGAATGCCACACGACCGTGCGACCAATGGTTGCGCCGCTGCTCGCGGGTAATCACGTGATCGGAATGCCAAGGCAGTCGAAAGCGCATTTTGTCGTTCGTGAAGGTTGGTGTATCACGAGAGTTAGGCCATTCTGAACAAGTGCACAACAGCAATCAAGTATTCCGAGAAAAAAACGCTACCTCTACCAGCCATTCAATGGTAATAATCGAAGCTCCATTTCGCTCAACGAAACCAAGTTTACAGGGTCGTCAAAAAATCCTGACATCTTAACACAACGAAAGCGAGATATCAGAACAAACTGCTTTGTATTAAGCTTATTCTGCGTGCATCTTCCTGGTCTCCTAAATATTGCCGATTTAAAAAAGGCGGCCATGCGGCACACATTCATCATGAATTCTTCCCGAAATGGGACGCGACTTTTGTTGTCATACAGGACGGTTCATTGCGACATGGCTGGCGTTGAAGCTTCGGGCTACGCTGCAAAATGTCTACCTCACCGCACCTTCCTTGTATTTATGTTTTAATTGTGTATTCACGCCAGCTGCAAAATATTGTGATGCAGTCTTCGATAAAATTACGTTTATTTTGTGATTCCTGGGCAAAATGAAGAAACCATGTAGAAAATACGAAGAAAACTGCCCGAAAATGACACTTTTGCACAATATTATCCACCTATCCGCCAGGCCTGAGAGCTGAACTTTTTAACCTTCATCCGCAATTTGGTGAAACCAAATTTCCGTACTACAAGCTCTATTTTGCATCGCAACTAGTTTCAACAGACAAACAAAGCTTTCAGTTGGTAGCAATCTTCTGGGAAAATACACGAGTTGTTGCATGACAACTATACGGACTAAATGCTATGATCATCTAAGCTGAAACATTAAGATAACATAATATGCGTTAATGTTACCAATTCTCCAAAATTAAATCAGCCTCGACAGAGGTGCAGAAAACTCAAAAGTGTGCCAGGTTATGAAGGGCGTAGCATGAAAAGGATTCTGCTCAAGATGCTACCGTGCTGCCGTTCTCTTAAACACGCCTGACAGATGGCTCGCGGCCGGTGGCAGTGACCGCGCTAAAGGTTGCGCGAATGCAGCGTTTACACAAACTTCTGCCTTCGGTCAGAAATCTCAGGAAGATTTGGCAGGATCAGGACTCACACTGCTCTGGTTCCAGAAATCCATCCAATGACTGCTTGATTGGGTTTTGACATGATTTCGGTGATGATGCGTTCCGACCAAATCTTCACAACCCCGCGCATCAACTTACGTGATCGGTCAAGATAAGGTCGTGTTCCTTCATCACCGTCTTCCCCAACAGCATCGGCAGGAACTCGTCATAGGTGATGTGCTGAATACAGGCGACGACTATCCGTCTTGCTTCCTGAAATGATACATAGGTTGGAGGACATTGTCCTTCACCTCAGCATCCGACCCAGTCGGCATCTGCCTCGGTAGGTAGGCACAATGACATGGGGCTCGTGCCATTGACATGGGGCTCGTGCCATTGCGGAGGGAAGTGAGCAACCGGACGTGATTGGTCCAGCTGGCCCAGGGTCATCTGCCAGGGTAATGGGACCCGAGATCATGGGGCGAAATGGCTGACACTTCATGTTGAGTCAAACCAGGACCACTGGCCCATAGCACAACGTTACTCTTTTGTGTATTCTGGTATATATTGACAACTGCACGACCAAGTTAACTTGAAAGCCATCCCAAACAGGTATGTATCTATAAACACCAACAAACTACTGCTGTACGCACAAATGCAATGCACACATTTGGCAAATTTCGTCGGGACATGGAACCTTACGCTAAATTCATTTAAACAATGCGCTCTTTCAACAGTAACACCTTAGTTTAACGGCGAAACAGTTTCAGACACATCACGGTGAATTCTGCTGAAAAAACACCCAACGTTACTTAACAGAAAACATGAGGTCATAAAAAGGTATGTAGTGGTGATGGTGATATCTTCTGTGACAAAAAAAAAATAAATTCTTGACACCCATGCTCTTGACGTGCACTGGGTCACGGTTACTTATGGCGAGACGACGACCTTACTGTCTCCAAATGAACAGCAGTAGGAAAACGGCGACGCCATATAATGGATTGTTTAATGCCTAGTTTAATATCAACCAACTGCAACTGACTCGTGCCAGCAGTTACTTTCGAGGTTATTCTCTTTCTGAAGGCTGCAAGAGCATCAATTGAACTGCACGCTTTGCAAAACTGCCCCAAAATGAACGTAACATGGCATTAGACCTTTGCTTACCTGATACAGTTTCTCGTCGTCCCAGTGTGGGTTGAGATCTCTCAAGATGTCGCAGATGCGATTGTGCTCCCGGAACCAAGAGAGGTGCATCGTACTCAGCACAAGCTGCTCGTTGACACGAATTTCTCCTGCAGAAAGAAGCTTAGTTCGCAAGGTATGACCAATATATGGCTGTGTAAAATAGAAAGCTTACCGTATAATCTAGCCTTGGGAATCGGCGAAGACATATGTTAAGCGTACCAACGTATACCTCTCCACAAGCAATACATGAAGAAGGGGTTTGAACCAGAAAGGTTTGGGAGAAAACTCATCCTGGAAAAAATCACGAGCCGACATGACAGCAGACTACCTAGCCACGTTTAGGCTTTCCCGGGGTCACAGACAGACTTTTTCGCCTCCCGGCTGCTCTAGCTTTTTAAGGCGATTGAGATTGGACTGGCGTCCATCTCCTCGTCCTTCTGGAGCTTTTGCGCGATATTGCAGACTTCAGCGCGTTCAGACAAACTCTGCTGCCATGCCGGAAAGCGTTTCACGGGAATGTTACTTGAACCTTTAGCCAGTGACACCTTGTTTCCAGGAACTAACTGCGTGACTGGTCAACATCCGATTCATGACTAAACATCCAACCGTGATAGCCTACAGTTGATGGGACATTCCTGAAACTGAAGATGTGTCCGGGATGTGAACAGATTGCGCAGGTGATGACAAAGCAACAACACAATAGACCGCTTTGATTTTCTCGTTTAAAGAAGTCCTCGTACGAATCTAGAACCATCGAGCTCCGCCATGAACAGTCACGAGATTAACGAGACCTTTAGAATAGACTCAGTCTAACACACAGACTCGGCTTAGAAACTAGGGAAACTAGCCAGTAAAGACAGTTTTCACGGGCTTCCAAATCACTTGCGACCTACGCCGGAGCAGTTATGAATTAAGCCACGATGACATTGCAAAACACGGCTGCACGTCAGCAAGACGTGTAACAATCTATTATGGAGTATAGCAATCCATTATGAAGCAATCCATTATGGAGTAATCCAATAGCAATCCATTGTGGAGTGAACGAGGTGATAACACATTTAAATGTTACTGCCTCTTTGGATTTTCTGTAGAAACGTTGTAAGAACAATTTGAAAAAATGTAAGGAAATTTGGATCGATGTAAGAATTTTAAGCAGCAGAAAAATTAACGTATCTTACTTCAAAAGCTTGCGAATAACCTCTGCACACAGCTGTTCTCCTTATTGAAAAAGCTACACAGCACAATAACATGAGCTTGAGACGCAACTGGGAGCTTACGCATTACTATTGGTATCCTCTAAGACATTACAAACGCTTTGAAACATTTAGATTCACGAACATATGTGAAAACATCTGTCGCATTAGCGTGTGGGCACGTAACGCGTGGTTTTCGCATTAGATTTAAATTGCAATTGTTTGAGGCTGAAATAATAATAAGACACATACATTCCACAAAGGTTGTAAATGTTCGGACCGAATAAGCCTGTGCAATGCTGTCTACCCGTGTGTACGTCTTGCACCACACGGATATTAAGACACGAGGCCCTGCTTGGAATCGGCTTTTAAGAAGGTAGCATTACCATAGTTCTGTCGATTTGTACCGAGCCTGTCACTTGAGTTGAGTTCATCTGCGGTAGCAAGTTGTGGATCTTGCCATTGTCTATGCCATGCAGTTCATTTTCAAGTAATGATCTACATTAGTTTCTGACACTTAACATTGTAATGCGTGAAAATGTCAATAATCTGCGGATCTACGGCCTCTGTAGTGCGCAACACGGGCCGTATATACCACGTATATTATGGCATGCATATGGATCTGTAACTTGTTATGTAAATGTACGACGCCTATGATAAGTGTTATCAGTAATGCCGTGACCTTCTGCGCGCGGGGCCGTAGATACGTCGTGTGCAAAGGTGCGCTCAATTCACAGCTAAATCGTTTTGAGCATGTGCCATTGCTACCCGTCATGGCTGAGACCACGCGCCTGATTTCGTCTTGTGTTGCGCCGAATTTCGCAGCCTGCAAATTTACGGTTTTTTGCAGCACGTTGACGCAGGAAAACCACGTTTGAGCAAACTGCGAATGCACTGATCACAGTTTTCTAACTCTATCACAGTTTTCATCACAGTTTTCCAACTCCAATGCCACAAGTCCACCAAATCACAGTTTTCGAGAGACTTTTTTGATTGCTACTGATAGCCGCGTGGAGCTGCAACAAGCGGCTGCAAACATGGACTGTGCGGAGAGAGTGACAGCCGGGCATGCCCGGAACGTGCAGGCTGCTCACGCCAGTAATGCCCCATCGTTGAAAGACTTGCCCTGTCCACGATTTGGGGCAGAACTATGCTTTGCGATATCTATATAGCCCATATCGTAGACTTTCCCACTTAATCAGGAAGCCTGATAACGGTTATTAACAGCCAAGTTAGTAAGGAAGGCTACTGGTGGAAAACTAATGGCTTTGTAATGGTTCCATGCAGGCGCTAAAAACTAGGCTAGCACGCCATCGTAAAACTAAGCCTTTGCACAGTTTAACCACGCGACTCTTACCTGCAAGGAAGCACCTCTGGCCCGGATGGTCTCGAATGCATCCCTCGTCTTGATGTTCAAACCGCAGGGGCAGCAGCGGCAGCATGTTATGCTGCTTAAAGTGCTCCGGGAGGTACGACTTCAGCTTCCCTCCCTCGAACATCCTCAGCACGCTGAGCGAGCATGCAAGAGATTCGTACGTCACGATAAATGATGAGACGAACCATGTTTCTGATACAATCACTGGTACGCGACGCTTACATGCCTATTTGGTGCATACGTCCATAATGAGATGGAGATAAATCCGAGTAGGAGGGCAAGCGATTCAGTACAGCAGACAGAGAAATCATGACGTCACTTGTACACGTCACGTGCCCACGGGTCCTCACCGCCAATCACAGAGGCTGCGTTGAAATGTCGGAAATACATAGGCTCGTGCTCAGGAGCACCCACCTGGAGGATTCGTGCGTCTGGCCGTACACCGTGTTGCCGTCAATCACAGATGTCAGCACGTTGAACCCAATCCGAGATCCTGGAGACAATTGACACGTTCTGGTGGCGGCCTCGTGGGAATGCGTTACATAAAAAGCCGGTGAGGCTATGCAAAAAACAGCTGTCAATCAAAGTGCACCGCTGAAATACATCCTTCTTCCTTCCGATCGAAGCAATGTTGCCTGATTGCATAAGGTGAGAGCCAGCCCAGCACGGTCCAAACCGTCCTGCACGAGAATGCAGATGACGTTTAAGAGGCCCTATAGAGAGCAGATTAGTCAGATCATTCTATCATGTTTGACAATTGCTGAAGTCCGTTCACTGGCGGTGAGGGTGGGGGTGATTCGCCATAGGCTCATTGGTTTCAGTAAATGTGAACGTGCTCATGTTTGGAAAGATCACATCGTCAACAGACAGAGGGAACTAAACCGAACATAACCAGCCCCAGAATAACACACTGAACGAAGTGAATTGAATGCACAAGCAATTAGAATGCGTGCGATGAATTACAAGATGAATTGCTACCAGCGATGCCGAAAAATCCCAGACTGAGCAAAAAATGCGCTCTTTTTGACAAATACCAGCCGGTTATTGACATCAGAGGATCAACGCAGGCATGGGAGGATGCAATCCTTGCATGTGTTGCATCGGGGTGTAATCCTTGAATGCTTTGCATCGGAGTACCGCTGACAGTCAGCGCGCTCCATTACTCTCTCTTATTGTTAAGAACTCTTTTTTTAAAATCCGTGGCCAGCCCGGACCGCGCAAAGACGGGGTGCATTTGGACTTTTCGGTTTATCTCCCCTGTTCCGGGGCCAATGGATACTTTTTTAGATCTTGAATGCCTTATGGCATGGCGGTTTGTATTTAATGTGACTATGGGCATGCTCTGAGTACCTTCCCCAGAGCTGTTTTGGCCTTTTTTAAAACACTGTGCTCGGTCTGCCACGCGCATATATTGATGTGGCTGTTGACCCCTGGCTGACCTGCCGGGGCTTTGGGCGGATCTAGAATCTGGTCATCCTTTCGGAGACATGGTCAATTTTCAGTTAGGTATGTCTGATGGTTTTTATGTCCATGTCTTGTTTCTTGGGATCTGATGTTTCTGGAAGCCATGGTGTTTTTGCGCTTTGTTGGTGATGACTTCCTGTGCTTTGATAAATCTTTAAGTCTTAAGGAAGTTATTTAGTTGAATTCATTCGGGCTAATGTTGTGGTAAGTCAATACTGAGCCGATCTTCCACAACTCGCGCAAAATATTCTCTTCTTCTCCGCGCCCCGCGAGAAGCGCCCCCCGTGTTTCGGGAGAGCCAAACGCTACCCTCCTTAAATCCACCCATTTCTCTGCCCGCACTGTAAACCCACCTCCAATGGGGAGAGGTTTAGAACCCATGCCCAAGCCCACGCCCTGCGTCGCGTCGTTACACCACAGTAAGTCTGTGCCCAGAGCCAGAACCGGAATGGACTGCGGCCAGCCAACGCTGCAGCGCATATTGGAGCGCAGCTGCCGGGCGGCCACAGCTGCTGCGAGCTAACCGAGTGGACAAAACTGGCGCACGCGTGGTGGGTCTGCTTGCTAGAGAACCTCACGTGTTTAGTAAGCCCGTGGGAACCCATATGGACTGGGTAACGGGCTGGGTTCGGTACAGACTTGGGTCAATTGCACATATGTGTACGTGGATGGGAAGGAGGCTTACGAAATGCCTAATACACACGTGAAGAAATTACACACCATAAATTGTGTGTGAAAGAACACCACGCTGCCAGCGCTTCTTCTGGACATACGTAGCCACTTTCACATTGCTTTGGCACTTGTCAACGCAACAGAGGGAGATTAGGTGCAAAATTCCCCGAAATTTTCGATGATTCAGAACAGAAGCGCTGGAATAAATGCCAGCAGTTGGGCACCGGTCGGGTACAATTCATTACGATGGACGGCGAGTGGGTATGAGTCAGCCCATGAGTGGCGGGTGGAGTTGACAAGGTAAATATTACCCGTAAAGCCCTTGACCGCTTACCGAGTCGGCAAAACTGCCTCACGCCCGGCTGGGAGCGCACGAAGTCCATGCAGTCGACGCCGTGACGGGAGTAGAACGGATCGTTGCGCTGGACGCCGATGGGCAGGCAGTCTTCGGGGCCCGAGCCGCGGCAGCAGTCCTCCGGCTCGTTCAGGGTCCGCTCGTCTGCGACGCCACGGAGGACAGTCAGCAGAGGACGGCGTGGGAGGAGGCAGCGGAGGACGGCGCGGAGAGAAGTCGGAAGAGGACGGCGGAGAGAGGTCGGGGGAGACGGGGCGGGAGGAGGTAGAGGAGGACGGTGCGGGGAGGAGGTCAGAGGAGAACTCAGAGGAGGATGAAGAGGAGGAAGAGGCAGGGGAAAGGAAGAGGTAGAGGAGGACGGTGCGGGGAGGAGGTCAGAGGAGAACTCAGAGGAGGATGAAGAGGAGGAAGAGGCAGGTGAAAGAAACGCGACTAGGAGTCAGAGGAGGACAGCGCGGATAGGTGGTGCGGAGATAAGTGGGAGGAGCACCAAGCGGAGAGGAAGACGGCGGGAGCTCAGCGTGTCGGGTAAGGCCATGTGAGCAGGCACGGCGTTAAATGACAAACGATGGTAGGTCAGAGGAGTGTTGAAAAAGTCAAAAACGAATGAACGGCCTCAGAAGGATGGCATTTTTTGCTTCCGAAAGGATGAGGAGCTCTAAAGAAACCGTCCATACTTTACATTACGCTTTTTTCCCTATTGTGGACCCTTCCTTTGCTATCATTACATAGTGCTTGCACTAGGCCACGTCCTTCACATACATACGCTGTGGTAAGGGTAATATCCCAAGCCGTATCGTCCATTTGGCCACTGATTGAGCTAGAGATGCGAAACAAATACCGAGCGTATTCCTTATTAGGATAGGAAGACGACCTCATTCGACTGTAATGCTTTGAATTTTGAGAAAAAAACGCTTTTACATGATTTGCAATCAAACTTGAGCGTGACATTACGCTGTCCCAAACATCTCCCTTTTCCTTTTTCATTATTACGCTTTCGTTACGGTCTAGAACTCCTCCCTCACCTCTCCATGCGTGACATAACTTCATATGGAAGACCCCGAGCCGATGTGAGAGGAGGTAAGGAAAAGGTCATGTGAGGCTGAGTGAGACGCAAGGAAAGGCAGACGATAGAACACCGCAAGAGTGCTACTGCCCGTCAGCTGATGCGAATGGTCCCAGAATCACACGGAGCGGTAGAACACAGAGATGGCAGAAACAAATGGCAGGAAGAATGGGCAGGAAGAAAGGCGATATTCCACAAAGCAAGGTTAAAGGAGCGCACACAGCATTAAGAAGTAGACAGAGAATAGCGAAAAAGGCCAAATCACTTCCGATTAACCTGGGAAAAATAACGGACAGACCCCACGCCCTGTCGAGGCAGGACTTCAAGAAGTCACCGCAAAACCAGGATCCAAGCAAAAGCTAAAAGCAGAGCTGAGAAGCTTATGAGCTGAGATCCTGACATAGATATACACACTACGCTAACATATGCTTCCAGTCAGCACATGCGACCTAATGATCGCCAGACCTGACTCGCCACCACGCCCAACACGTTCTACATTAGGACACCAGTGCGTGCAAAGACACGTTGTGCGCCGCCACAAAAACAGCTTGCTCGGCCAGGTCCCGCTGGCAGGTGGGGAGCACTGACCGGGCCTGGTGAAAGTCAACGTCATGTCGTGGTCCAAAAACTGGCCCCAGGCAATCAGCATGAGCGTAGAGGCGTGGTCGAACAGCTCCCTGTCCTGGTGAACGCCGACCGAGACGAGACGCGGGCTGGGCAGATGGTTCATCGCCGGCAGGCCCATGCCGTCGATGTAGTTCGGCTCCAGCAGCCTGCCGGCGGAGGAGAACACGTCACCCGCTGCAGAGACGCCGACAGGGCCGGCGGTGCTCGCGGAGGGCTTGCGTGCAGGCTGTTTGGTTGGGCATGGCTTTCCTGCGATAAGATGCCAGTCACAAACAAATGGCAAGTTAGCGGAGACAGATGACTTGGAATGAGCTCGGTTCCATTGGAGACGTAATGTTTCCCCGATATGTTGCGGAACCTACACCGCAAGCGGCCTTACATGACCTTACAAACAGCCGATAAGGTCTCTTTTGAAGTTGTCACTCCCTTGGCAGGCGCTCCACAATCAGTCTTTCGCTTGGGACGCTCATCACAGATTCATTGTCATCCTTGGGGCGCTCAACACAGATTCATTGTCATCCTTGGGGCGCTCAACACAGATTCGTTGTCATCCTTGGGGTTTCTGGACCAGTGCAGCGAAAGGGTATAGCCCTGATGCTGTACCATAGCACAGGATAAATGTCAGAGATATGATTCATTCTGTACGACAGCACGGACCATCGTCTCTGATTGGCGTTATCCTGTCACAAACGATGACGTCGGCGTCATAATCATGAAATGTCAGAGTTATGTGCTCTTTAATGCAACCGCTGCAGTGGAGAAGAACGGTCCGCTTGCCCAGCGTGTGTCAAAAGGAACACCACGGTGTTCAGCTGCATGGCAACTTTTTAGAGTTTGCCTGCCAACATGTTAGCCCTATTGCCATCAGGCGCAGGGCAAAGATGGCATGCATCTCGTTCGATCCGCTTGTCACTACCATCTCTCTCGCAGGCTTATTTACGGGCATGCTTAACTCTTTTGGAGTCTAGTCATTGACGTTGTTAGAATTCCGGTCTGTTCATGCGGGCAGCAAGGGCATGACGGTCGCAGAGGAATGAAGTGGATGACGCTATGAGAAAGGGCGTGACGCCTAATCCATACGCAAGGATACTCAAATCGACATCCCAGACAACTTTCTCGTCACAAAGGAACAGAAACAGTTGCATTGAAGGACGGGTTTTGTCCGAATATCCGCTCCAACCATCTTGGATATTTAAGCACGCGAGAAAGCTGTAATCGATAAACAATCGCTCATCACGTGCCAACAGGACAAACTTAGACTGAGTGCCAGACGCTCGAAAATACCCCCAAACATTCTTTGGGCTTGCTTTCTAAAAAAAATCCGCTCATCACGGACAGACGAGAGCTGGGAGAGGAAAGCAAACCCGACGTGTAGTGGCAACAGCTGTCGAAAGGTGTGACGCGCTCAGCAAAGACATGACGTCACTCGATTTGCGATGACAGTCCAGGGCTACCGAAGTCTGACGGAACATCAGTGTGAACAAACCAGACGCATACAACATGTAGCTATGTGATGGTCATGGCGGCGCAGGTGAAATGTATATCAGCTGCTGAGGCTGAATTTAAAATACACAAAATGTTTTTGTATGCTTGTTTAAATTTTCATGGGAACCGTTTGCATGTATGTATTTCTTTGATCAGAGCCAGCGCTCAGCCATGCGTGTTGTGTGAGCCCTGACCTGACGTGACCTGACCTGACCTGACCTGACCTGATCTGACCCGGGGCATGTCGCTACCTCATGGATCGATGCCACTAGCGCTCACATCGGAGCCCTGGTCAGGGGGCTGGACAGCCTACTCGTACTGGTACAAAGGTGGGGCTTTTATCAACCAGTACTGCGTTGTTGGACGGCTCTGCTGTGCACTGCTGGAATAAGCACGCTTCAAACCTGCGTCAGATTGCCGTCCCTGGTTTCGTCCGTCTTTCAAATGGACGTGTGCTTAACGTACGCTATAACCCGCTTTATGCACCATACACCGATCGATCAAGAAGCCTGTCAAGAAATGAACTTTAAGTACTGTCATAACTCAGTCAAAAGATGCATCGTGCCAAAGAGCTGTCTATCCTGATTGCTTTTTGTACACACATTTTGAGGTTCGGATGTAGCAATCAGATTTATGTGGTAATCTAATCTCCTTTGAAGATCTTGACGGCTGTGTTCAAACAACCGACAAATGCAAGTATTTCCTCCATGACTTGGGAGTGGTAGATTCAATCGCCTTCGCTTGCAGTCTTGGTTTAAACGGACATCATTCTGCAAATTCTTGCAACAACGTCACCTCTGCCCTAGCCGCACTTTGCACGGCTGAGAAAGAATGCATGTCTTGTTTTTCTTTGTTGCCATGCCTTAGCATCTGTCGCCAACTTGTGCCGCTAATCGACGCGTTGCCAGCCGCTATTGTTCTTAACACGCGAGCCTTTTACCAAGCCTATGCCGTGACTCCTATGCCGCTGGACGTACTGAATCGAACCGAAGGGCCCCTTACATGTGCTCTCGTCAGCGTAGGTGTACTTATGCTGGCAGGTCATGCCTCATCTCGATCCGTCTGTGGGTAGTTCAATGCGTGTGTGTGACCTTTTGTCCCGCCTACCATGACTGAGTTGACATAACTGCCGTAGGTGCAAAAATACACGAGACAATTACGTTATTTCAGTTGATGATAGATGCCATCAGCGTCATCATCAATGGAGATAACGTTGAAGATAACGCTGCTACTATCACGTAAGTTGTTCCGTGCATTAGCGAGGAACATGATTCACACAGATAAGATAGTAGTATTAGCGTTATTCGTCGGAGAAAACGAAGAGAATAGAAAGATAGTTGGTTCGATATTTCGGCAACACGCCTTTACCGGGACAATAGCAGAAGTGAATTGAAAATTGCCTGCCGATGATCCTACTCGATTTTTTCAACAACAATTAACACGTGCACGGGCGGCCGGCTAGATACCCTTCGCTCGGGTGGGGGGAGGGCAATTTAACCCCCTGAGACATCGGGAACTAAGCAAGAAGCAAGTAAGGCAAGAAAAAGGAAGCAAGCTAGAAACACAAAATTTACGGGGTGTATTGACCCGTACGTGAACTTACTTAGGTTAAATTTTCAGATTCCTAGGTCATGACCTTCGGGTCAAAAAAGGTCAAACAGTGTTAAGTTCCAGGTTGGTCTCCAAAGTGCCCCCAGAACGTAGATAACCGTTTCTAAGCAAAAGGTCACATTCTCACCAGTGACCTTGCTAGACCTTTTGAAGGTCTAGGTGACCAAAATAATACAAGATTGCTTTGGGTTTTGCGTTTGACTAAGCGACAAAGATTACGCTAGACAGAATGTTCCTAAAACAAAATGTTGACCCAGATCATTTTAGGTCAATTACCTATTATGACCTTTAAGAAGTCCATGGAAGATGAATAATGCGGTTTCTGCTATCAATAAACTCGAAATGAGCACAAGAAGCTATCCCATACAGCGACCCCCAGAGTAATAAAACAAGTTGGTTTTGACCTTGGTGTGACCTTTATAACTGACCTTAGGTCAATGTAATTTGCTTATTCAACTGTTGTGTTGCCTAAAAAAGCATCTCATATATGTATGGCTTCGTCTAAGATTCCGTTGTTCGATCAGATTGAAGGATTCACTAAAAATTGCCTTCGCTGAAACCATGGCCTGACTTTGACCCACCATAGGTCGGCGACCTTGCAAGGTATATCTAAATTTTTGATGTCAAACGATTTTCTATTCAATTTTCTACATGTATGGAAAATTTGGCGCGGCTTCTCCGCGCCGTTCAGAAGCCATTTTTGAAAAACCTTCGGGGGTCAAGTTGACCCCCACCCGAGCGCGTGTTAAACAAAGAGCAATTGCCAGCCATTACCACGATACAGTCCCTATCTAAGTTGCTACCATCTTTAAAGTTTAGCGGACGTCGCCGTTGCCGAGTTTCGTTTCAGCGTTGAGCAAGCCCATCATCCAGAGGCGATCCGCGGCGACAGCGAATTCGTGATTTGGCCTCGTTTGGCTGACAGCTGAACCGCAGAAGCCATCTAGAAACACTGTTGGCAAAAGTTCTTAAGTTCAATCGCATACGGTTTCCCTTTGATTGAAGTTGAATACGTTTTTCAACAATTGTTCTACATCGCACATATCTCAACATGTGCCACGTGAGACACGTCCTGCAGCCTCAGGATGGCTAAGCAAGTGTCTTGCAGTGTAAATACCGGGACGTCTGTCATGTAAAGGCCCTTATGCAACATCGGCAAAGGTCATAAGCGAAGTACAGTCGGGACCGGAGCATGGGACCGGACCGCATGACCGGAGTCAAAACGTAACGCCATGAGTGAAGCTTTCCACACGTTTGAAGAGGCTGCAGCTCGCTCAGTGTTTGTCAGCTTTTGCATGGCGCCTTCGGTCGCGGTGTGAAAATGACCGACTTCGAGTAGCAATGAACCCGATGATTTGATGAACAATGGCAGATCGATGAACGCGTCCAATGATTTCAAACAACCCAGTGAACAAAAACTCGATATTCTCACCCACAGACTCCGGTATATCCGACCCGCCACTGTCGACCTGTCAGCTGAGGGCGGCGCATATCCGGCGCCACTGGCGCTTTTCCCACGCGCTGCGGGCGTCCGCCGGACCCGTGACCCTTGCAATCACCAGCCGCCATCTGTCACAGCGCAGCGGCAACGGGGCCGGCGCGTGGGAGCGGCTGCACGAGCCCCTGATCTGCCTGCCTTGCCAAGGTCCCGCTTTCCCCGCTCTGCTGAGTGCGTGCACGGGCCGTTCCAGCGCCGGCCCGGCGTAATGTGCCGGCAAGCTGGTAGTCACGCTAGTCTGGAGCGACGGCGGGTTGTTTAGAGAGCAGGGAGATTTTGACGCCGGTGAGGAGGTCGACATGAACAGAGGCAAACGTTGGACCTAACGACAAGGGGGTTTTCACCAAGTCTGAAAAACTTAATATAGGCTCTTTGACGTTGTGTGGTAATAAATATATTACAAAGGCCTCAAAACCTTCCCGCCAGCTGTCACCCAATTTTGAGGATCTCTGTTTTGCGAGAGTTCCACCAAAAGAGGAAGAACAGAGCCCTCTGGTGCCTCCCTGCAAAAGTGTGTCCGGTTTCTCCTGCGTAAGGCTGCTGAAGAAATCTCAGGGCGTGGTTCGAAATCGTGACCGAGTCGGCGCATTCTAGTGAAGTGAGAGTTATAAGGCTAACTGCTCTGCAAAGTTTCCTGCGCAGCTGCTGTTTGAGCGAAGGTCCAAGCGTACAGGCAGTATAATATGGGACATGCGTGGAGCTTTCTTTTCTTCTTAACGTTTAAAACCTGCGACGTAAGTCGCGGCAGCTGACCCTAGCACAAGCCTCAATTTGACATTGCTGCGATGATGACATAATGATGCGGTGCATCCTGAATCGCTGGCTGATACGTGATTTGGCGGTGTAAGACATTTCAGATGTTTGAGGAGTGCAATTTTGGTTTTGGCTGCAGTTTCCAGGAGGTGGCATAAACATATACGTCACACACAGGCGCAGGTACTATGCTGAAGCTGCGGGCCCCAAGGGCGGAGGACAGCGTTGCCTGTGTCAAAATGAAATTGGGCCCTCGGCTTTCGGCCACTTTAATTGAGGTTCTTGTAAATGATGTTATTTAATCCATTTAAGCTACGATTTTCGCACCAATATTATGTGAAGAATCTCTCGAAAAATCGCATGTTACCGGAAAACTAAATCGGGGATAAGGCAGTTACTTATAGAGGTAATGGACAAACTGCACAGCAAATGGCATTCCGCGTGCACTTTCATTTTCCAATAATCATGGTTCATATTAGACCTTTTGCCAGTCACAAGAAAACGCGCCCATTCATAAGGCAGCTCATTGTTATACATTTCTCCCGAGTTCTCGTGGCCATCTCGTTGCTAATGACCACAAAATCTTTGAGTCTAAAGGACCGCTGAGCCCAGGAACGGAACAGGGACCTCTGAGACCCCAAGGAAACTTGCGGCTCTCAGACAATCAGAGGCCAAGGAACAACCCGGACGGTCAAGACCATAAAGAGAATAACGCGCCCCGTGGTAATCCCCCGGCGGTCAGGGTAGTGTAACACCCCAGCTAGGGTTACTTTGGAGACAATAATCTTTCACTCAGAGCATAAAGAGGCCAAAACTGCGATGCAAGTTTGAACCTGGGGAAGACGTGGAAAAAACTGGAGATTTGCACTGGAAGTCATGATCAAAGACCAATGTCACTACCTGTGGCGTACATATGATGCATCGGTTGTGAACTCAGTTTTGCTTCATCCTACAATGCATGTTTTCACACACTGGATCAGGGTACCACACAATCAAAGGCGTCAAAACACGACTCTAAGGTGCTGGCGTGTCCCCACCAATCCATCCCACAAGAAATTCGACACTCTCGCTGGGACAGGTCAGGGGCAGCCGTGCTGAGCTGCCGGGACCCGGAAATAGTCGGTGGTTTGCGGGGGTCTTCAAACGCCATTGTATGGCCCTGCAAACGTGGTTTTGATCGCTGTACCACTGCTAACTGTGATTTACGAGTAAGGGCTTACTCTGACATAAGCTAAGCCAAAGATGTTCTGTAGAACTAGAGCGTTTAACGTCAACAAGATGCCATTGCGACCAGAACGACACGGTAGGTCCGGTCGGGGCGGACCAGACCTAACCGCATCACAACTGCAGCCAGCTTTAAGCCCTCCCTCAGGGATCAGATGCAGTTACCCTGCTGCGGCGCGCCACCCACCTTTGGAAGACGCGGCGCGTGGCGCCCCAGTTGGGGAAGCGGACGTTGTTGCAGAGGCCGTCGATGCGCCGGTACCGCTTCGGGTGGCACTGGATCGGGGTGACGAAGTCGGGACACACGTTGGCGATGGACGTGCTCAGGGTGTCGGCCCGCGGCAGCACGTACTCGATCTCGTACTGCGTCATCTCGTACCTGAAGCGGACCGGGGCTGCGCTCACGCAGCGCGGGACGGGCGGCGCGCGACCCGTCTTCGGGCGAACGCTCGTGGTGTGTTGCGGTACAGCATGCGCGCGTGCTCGAACGTTGGGCAGGCGGGAGGGACGCCGACGCGGCGCTTCAGCGTCAGAGTCGGACGTCTTCAGCGTCGGATGTGTCGGGTCTCCAGGGGACTTGTAACGGTCAGTCGTGCGCGTTACACGACCCTTCTCTCATCATTTCGGAGCCCCGACCAACGAAATGGGCCCGCTGACATTCTACGTGGCCCTCTTGTTCCCATTCAGCCAATGAGTCCCCGGCCAACTCAGGCCCCTTGTCGACACGGTAATCCACCGTTAGGCTCTGCGGACTCCTGGTTGACACAGGGGAGCCCGATTGTTTTTGGGGTGCGACCAATGGAGGGGTTTTCGAATAACGGTCGCGGCCCCGGCTTTGTTCATGCTTGGCCCCGTGAACAAACCCGACATGGAGCCGAATGGTCGTGGTGCAGGAGACCCATTGACTGCCATCTGAACGCCCATCTCTGCAAGCCGTGGCCCCTTACCCGACCTGCTGCCAGCCTTTCAGGCCTCTGGCCCTCCATGCGCACCCTTTATTGTCGTCCCTGACGGTCCTTCGGCCCCTCGGGAACTAAGGATGACGTGCCCCCCTGCCCTCGCTTGCTGCGCCCTTACCACGACCTCACTGCCACCAACAATCACGCAACAAACACACATTTGTGTAGTTTCATCGCTTTGTCTATGAGTATCACGTAAAGTTAGATAAACAAGCGCTCGAACACGTAGCGTAGTGGCCTGTACCTCTGACTGCGATCAACAGTATTTCAACAGGAGCTCCACATTCCCAGATAAAACATTGGCGCAGCAACGCAAGGAGGGCCTGTTCGTAAGCTGCGCTGTAACACATGCGTTCCTCAGTACACCCCAGTTTATACAAATATGGCATCCGAAGAGGCGTGTTGCAGTGATGGGGAGCCACAGTGTGGCGCCGTGGGCTCACCTCCTCGCTATGCTCATGGAAGCCCTCAGGATGGCACTCCCGACGGTACCCACGTTTGGTGGCAGCCATTCGCCGCGGGGCAGATCCAAGGCTAGAACACGTGGGCACGGATGAAGCCGTCAGTCGGAACGTACTACACCACGCAGAGAATCCTTCGGGATTTTGTGACGAGACGTGCATATCAGTTGGGTTGTGATATTGCAAGGTCTTTCCATTACAGAGACACCATTCATGCAGGCTGGGTAACGTTCTCGTTTCTAAAATAAAAAAGCCCATCTTTTTCTGTGCGCGAGTTGTGCCTGTTTTTGCCTTACGCAATGGTTTCAGTCAGCTTTCTGACCGCTGACGGGGCCGTGCTCCGAGGCGGGACGCAGCTGCCTTCCCCGCCGGGCGCGGTCCTACTGTGCAATCTTAGAATACTTGGATCAGGCACTTGTGTACCCCAGAACCTCCACTTAGCGTATTATTGCATGCTTCTGTACATTCATTTGGGGGAATTTCCATGAACCACGTTCAACGTTCGCCTTACCCGTACGTTCAACCGCTTCTTGGAAAGCAGCTTCAATTGCTCCGTATGTAACGCAGTCTCTGAAACAGATGGAAAACGTTACCATTTTACAGTTCATTATAGCACATAGCGTGCACTTTGATCAGCGGCATACCATTATCAGACCCACTGAATACATTCGAACTAACGGTCTGTACGAGCTCCGCATTGCTACAGGTCATAACTGCATTACACAATGCCATTGTTTGCCGAGGCTCAGAAGCGGGTGTAATACGTCACGTGATGATGTCATAGCACCATTTCTCAGGAACACGGCTACGCGGCGCCCACCCTCACCAGGAGCTCAGTTCCCTGATCACTGAACACGATTTCTTCAACGTAGGAATCGCGCCTGGAGTGGAAATATGCGCTGCTGTTTGTGCCTACCAAAAACACAAGTCCAAATTTCCCATTGATATAAAACTAATGATAGATGTGTCCTGGACTTAATTTAATACACCACCTCGTTTGACTACACACCAGCCGGGCTGGGAAACGTCAAAAACATCCAAAAGAGCAATGTCGAAAGCGAGGCGATTTATCTGGTTCCCTAAAACATATTTTCAGCCCGACAAAAGGGACAACGGAAATATCGTCACGCTTTCGATATTTTCTTTAGCTGAACTTGCCTCAACGATGTGGCTGAAGTCCTGCACATGGGACTTAGTTCAAATTTAAGTGTTAGCCCCCCCCCTTCCCCCCCCCCGCTCCCACCGGGTGCCGTGCAAAGGTTCAAACATCGCCGAGTTTTCTCAACTAAAGAAGGAACACTTTACGAGAAAAGACGGGCCATCAAGAAGCAGGTGGAGTTGGCGTAGTTTTCTTTGCATATACTCCTAAGCAAATGACTTTTGTCCAGTAGTTGAACCAGAAGTGGACGTACAATAGAATGCCGGATGGAGGCCCCAAATAAAGACGTCACGCAGGGAAAAGATAACACAATCTAAAAATTAGAAAAAGTTATCCGAATGCGTTGAAATAGGTCAAGCAGTTGGTATTATCACGCACAAATTACCTCGTAAAACGCATACAGCATTGTTTGAAACAGGAACTATTGTGTTGTTCCTCGAACATCAAAGTACGCCTCCTTGCTTGAACGTATCTTTTGATATATTTCTTTGCTCTGCGCAGTGTGCAGTCAGCGAACGTGCAACCAGGCGGCCTTGAGGAAGTGCGGCGACGGATTTCGCTTGACTTTCAAAATGCTGTACCACCCCAAAAATGTTGTATTACGCCGAAATTTGTGTATCCTGGTGCCGCGAACGGCACTGGTGCATCATACCGCAGGGGACACCATACTGTCGGGTAACGCGACGTCAAGGGGCGTAATCATCGTCTAATTGAACATTGCGCCAGCACTACAATGCAGCAACACAAAAGGCACCGGTTTACAACACTGCGAGCAATGCCCTTTGATTTCTGCCGTATTCCCCGCCAGAACAATATTATTATGTATATCGCTGCAGTTAAAGTACGCAATGAAAACTAATGAAACACGGTTCGTAGCAACAGTGAAAGGTGGTTTTTCCGAGACTCGATTTCTCGCCGCGCGTCCATACTGCACCATGTTTGACCTTGGCGGGCGAGGTTTGACCTAGGTAAGTTTTAACAAACCTCACAACGCGGGTGAGGTTTTAGTGAGAGGGTGTATTCACGCACTCCTATGCAGATTAGTTCCGACAGATAAATCACCGTATGCCGATTTCGTTAAAGGTTTTGATGGTGAACACGCGATGGATAACTCATGGACGTGTGCGGAGATTCTCAACTATATTCTAGCTACGATGGTGTTTTGATTGCTGGGATTTGTAAGTTGTGGCATCCAGAACAAGCTGACATTAAAATGCAGCTCAAATGAAAAAAAACAGTCACTGACAAATACGTATCTGGCTGTTGCGTCGAAAGGTGTGGTGGTAATCAAACATTATCGAACCGAAAACGAAAAGACTAGGCTAAATAACTACCTATTTTAAGTCAATTAGGTTCTCAAGTTTGTCTGTTTTTTTCGGCTTGATTTTCAATTCATCGACGTTTGCGAGATTTGTTTGCTCCCTTGACTCTGCGTTAGCCGACAGTCTCCTTCGGTTTGATGTACCAGTGCCGTTCACGGTACGAGGAGCGCTCACGCCTCGCTCTGACGCTCGAGTGGCATCGGTCGCTCATCCAAGTGCTCATGTCCGCGCTGAACCGCACCTAATCGTCCATCCAGGACCAGGTATGCCCGGTAACCTATGCCTCACTAAACGTTTACAAAACCTATACGGACATCGATCTTGCAGTAGCACTCATGCGGACACCAGCCTCCAGGGACAGACCATTCAGCCATCTCACGTACACTGCAGCCACGTGCTAGACCTGTGACTCGCACGACTACGCCTGCCGCTCCTGCACCGGACGAGCGACACAGCGCCCGGTACTCACCTGCCCTCGAGCTTGAGGGCGCAGTCGTCGGGCGCCTGTCGGCCGGCGAGGTCGCGCGCCCGACCTTCCGGGAGCAGGCCGCCAGGCGGCGGCTCGCGGAAGCGTGTGACGTAGTCAGGCGAGCGCGGCGGGATGATGTCCTTCTCCTGCTGGCGAGACAGCCGGACGTCCCTGGTCATCAGGCCGGGCGGCGTATCTCGGCTGCGCGGAGGGATCACGCGGCCCGAGGGGCCGGCCACCGCCGGGCCGCCGCACATCAGCGGGTGCGACGCCGAGCCAGCCGCCACCGACAGCTCGCCGCGGCTCCTCATCCAGCCGGCGTGGTCGGGGTCGGTGATCACCGCCCCGCCGGCGGGGCAGGGCCCCGCCCCGGCCAGGCCGGCGCCGTTCTTCAACAGCACGCCGCCCGGCGCCGGCGGTGGCGCGCCAGAGTCGCCGAGACCGAGCGCGTTCCTATGGCGCTGCAGCCCGAGCGCGGGCGGCGCCGGCGCAGGAGCGGGCGCCACCGGCACTGCAAAGTGCGTCTTCACCTGGACGTCTTCGCCGAAGCCGAAGCCGGCGCCGCGGGCAAAGGGTGACATGGTGTCGGCGATCTCGCGCGGCACGGCGCGGTGCAGCTCGGCCGGCAGGTTGGGGTCGAACGCCATGGACGCATCGATGGCGGCGGCGTGTGAGACCATAGCGAGCGTGGCGAGCGGCCCGGAGCGGCTCATCAGCTGGTTGGGCGCCAGCCCCCAGCCGAGCGTCTCCGGCGGCCGCAGCAGCAGCGAGAGCACGCCAGCGCCGGTGTGCAGCAGCAGCGTCATGGTCAGCAATGCAGCGGTCCTCATGGCGGCCTGCCACCTGCAGGGGCGGGCCGGCACAGGGTCAGAGGTCAGCAGGAGCGGCGCCGGCTCGCGCCACGGAGCAGGGCGCCCAGCGGCTGCCCACAGCCTTGGGAGCTTATGTAAGCAGCAGTCCAATTCAGTTGGAGTTGCGCAGCGACTACTGTACCCCTGAGAAGCTGAGAAGCTGACCTTCTTCTTATAGCTTTAAAGATGTTCACACGTCACTGGCCACGGGTGCCAACAGCACAGCTATGCGATATGGCCTGTGAGCAGTGGCATGCGGTCAAACAGATGCCTGTGGTCTGAGCCGTGATTAAACAGCGCCCACGTAGTGGGCAACGCCACTAAACTACGGTAGATCGCATGTCCCGTGATGTCGAAAAAGCGCAAGTCGTCCGTCTCACAGGTGTATACAAGCCATCCCTCTCGCGCAAAGTCCCGCAGGCGTCACCACGCAGGGATTGAACTGCAGTCTTGAGTGGCAGTCCCCGCGGTGCCTAGCTCCCGGCACCGCCCGAACGCCCGCACAGCCCCGACTCGCAGTGGCTGGCTCCCGGCACCGCCCGAACGCCCGCACAGCCCCGACTCGCAGTGGCTGGCTCCCGGCACGGCCCGAACGCCCGCGCAGCCCCGACTCGCAGTGGCTGGCTCCCGGCACCGCCCGAACGCCCGCGCAGCTCCGACTCGCAGTGGCTGGCTCCCGACACCGCCCGAACGCCCGCGCAGCCCCGACTCGCAGTGGCTGGCTCCCGGCACCGCCCGAACGCCCGCGCAGCTCCGACTCGCAGTGGCTGGCTCCCGGCACCGCCCGAACGCCCGCGCAGCCCCGACTCGCAGTGGCTGGCTCCCGGCACCGCCCGAACGCCCGCGCAGCCCCGACTCGCAGTGGCTGGCTCCCGGCACCGCCCGAACGCCCGCACAGCCCCGACTCGCAGTGGCTGGCTCCCGACACCGCCCGAACGCCCGCACAGCCCCGACTCGCAGTGGCTGGCTCCCGACACCGCCCGAACGCCCGCACAGCCCCGACTCGCAGTGGCTGGCTCCCGGCACCGCCCGAACGCCCGCACAGCCCCGACTCGCAGTGGCTGGCTCCCGGCACCGCCCGAACGCCCGCACAGCCCCGACTCGCAGTGGCTGGCTCCCGGCACCCCCCGAACGCCCGCGCAGCCCCGGCTGCCGAACGGCGCGGCCAGCAGCACAGTGCAAACACAATCACAGGACAGGACCTGCAGGAAAGCAGGCAAAACAACACCAGACAGCAAGCCCGTGCGGGACGCTGTGCTGCGCAGGATGACACTCATGAGCGCTTTTACCACGCGGATGACGCCGAATTAACGCAATTAAGTCAAACGCATTTGCAAAGGTACTCAAATCGGTCTTGTTGAGGGTCTTCCCGGCTGTTACGATGCGACAACAAACGTCTTGCAGAGGTGTCACATGCGTCGGTAAAATGTTTGAGACCATTCTATTTCTTTGACTCAGGACAGCTTTTCTGTAAGGCCGATCCCCCGGATCCTGCCACTTTGCAGAACCTGTGGACCTTGATCTGTGTGGGTGGGGCTATTTCAGCCTCTGTGTGAGATCTGAAGCCAATCGCCGCATCAGTTCTGAAACGATTTCAAGCGCTTGCTCGCGGACTAATTTACCGACTAATTTAGACAATTTTTAAGTTGAAACTAGGAACCTTCAACATGCCAGGAGCAATCGATCAAAAGACAGAGTCAAGGAAACTTTGAAATAGATTTTGATAATGCTTAACGACGGATTACACCTTCAGATTCGAGGCATATTGAATATCGGCATTATCAGCGGAAAGACCTAGAATGTCGCAAAACAGAAGTTTGACACGGGCCTGTTAGAACAATGCACCATGGAGGGGTAGGGATAGTATCGGCTTTCCTGATATAAGCAAGACAGGCCTTCAGCTCATATCTTTTCGGCATTATGAGTTCAAATGAGCACGGCTCGAAATACTGAGCACCGACCATATAATCATTAAGTAGCATTGCAGCGTTGTTTAACCAGTGCTCCTGATACCTTGGAAGTCGTTAACTCAGCACAAGAACTTTGAGCTCTTAATCTGCTTGCCTTCCCTTTGCTCCCAGTAATTCTGGTGGCACACATTTTTCGTAGAGCAATGCCAGGTGGTTATCTTTTAAGAACTGGACCACAACAGCTGTGGGTGCCTCAAGTATTTTAAGCTCAAAAGAAGCGTACAGTCACAAATCCATGCCGGTTGGGAATCACGAACGGAAACGTCGAATGCTGAAGGCGCTGACACCTTAACGTGGACAAAGACTAACAAGTAGTGAGATAACCCATGAGGCATGTTTGGCGTCACCTGGTTAGAACACAATCGCCTAGAGCAGTGATCGAACGAGGTCGAGTGGCACCTCGGTTAATGACACATTGAATACAATATAAAACTTGCAGAGCGATGATACTGATCTGGACCCTCCAACACAGCAGACACACACCGGCGAGAAGCGATCGGCATCGACAAAGGTCGGAGAGGGGAGGAGAGACACAAAAGTGGGAGAGGAGACAGAGACAAATGTGGGAGAGGGGAGGAGAGAGGCAGAGGTGACAGAGAACGAGAGGCAAAGGTGTGAGAATAAAGAGACAAAGAAACAAGGTGGCAGAGGAGAGAGGCAACGTTGGGAGAGGAGAAGAGAGAGAGACGAAGATGAGAGAGAGGAGAGGAGGGAGACAAAAGTGGGAGAGGAGAGGAGAGAGACAAAATTGAGAGAGGGGAAGAGAGGAGAGAGACAACGGTGGAGAGGGGAGGAGAGGGACAAAGGTGGAAGAGGAGAGGAGAAGAGTGAGACGGCAGTGGGGGAAGGGAGGAGAGGGACAATGATGGGAGAGGGGAGGAGAGAGACAATGGTGGGAGAGGAGAGGAGGGAGACCGCGATACGGCAGACCCGGCAACGATGGCCCACCAGTGCCTGGCGCCTCGGTCACCGGTGGCAAGGTGCTATCCAGATCGGGTCAGCTGACACCCGCGATGATAACATTCAGCATGGCTCCTTCTAAGTGTGAGCAAGCCTTGCCAGATACCTTCGAGAACGTCTGAAGCCGCACGCATGTGACGTGCGCGACCTTCGTGCCCTTTGAGGCTCCCGGTATTCAGTGGGTGGGCATCTATCTGAATATATGTTCAAAACACATCAGATTACAAACCAGAATACTCATGGTTAAACAAGGATAGATTTAGCCCGTATAGATTTCGTGTTGCTACGAGACGTGATCTCAAACAGACCAACATGTAAACCTGAAAAGCTAAATTTTCTGAAAATTTGACTTTTACCAGGCATAATGGGTTGAATTATTGGCCTGGTAATACAAAACGTCATTACTAACCGCGAGATCTCGTTAAGCTCAATCCACCCATGCTTTCCGCTAGCCTCAATTTCTGCCTCCAATCTGCCTCAATTTGGAAACGGCAGGGGAGTGGCTTACAACGACACTCTGTCAGACCACGCCATAAAAGGTGTCCAATCAAGGCAATCGTTCAGACCTTCCCTACTCGCGACAAATTTGTACGAGGGAGGCATCAGTAAGGGAACCCCGGCAGGCAGACCGCCACAAATACGTCTCACTTATCTCATCGCACCCCATATACCACCAAGACTCTGATGCAAATGATTGAAAGTCCGTGCAACGTTCTGGAGCATCCTTGTGATATGGAGTTGTCCCCCAATTTTGAAAGGTCTCCATATGCCGGATTCCAATTTTCCGGGAGCAGTTCGGTAATCATATCGATTTGAATTCTCTTTCGGAAGCTGCCTATGAGCTCCAAAACTGCTTGTCAAGTCGACAAGCATATGCAAAACATGAACTCAGCGATCTACAGGTATCCGTAATGTTGCCAATATCATGCGATAAATCAAACACACTGTCATCGCTTTCTTTCCATGCGTTTGCACTCGCCATTCCAATATCATTCGAACCTATCTCCAAGTAACTTCCGAGCACATCGCTGAACAGATATTAGGCCGCCTCCCTTGAAACACACGAGCCATTTCATATCGACTGTTCGCCGATCACATGAATCAAATTCCTCAACCACGCTTTCTTTAAACCCCATGTCGGGCCGTCGTTGAATGCCTCGCGGTCATGACATTTACGGCTGGACGATGCTCGTAGAACCCGTTAGTGCTCGCCTGAGAGGAGTTTTCCTCAAGCACACGTGATGACGAGATTTTGACTTTCAACCATAGTGTTAATGGACCGAGACCACAAGCGCGTCGGGTTATGGAGTGTCTGCTGCGGATTTTAAATATATGCGATTTAAAGAAAGCATGATTAAGTCAGCACCGAGCGTTTATTTGCAACCGAAAGAGACTGCGTGCTAAACATGAGAACACGTTGTGCTGGGGGCATCTGTTACCTGCGCAAAACAAGACATGGGTAGCACGGCAAAATACCTCTACGTGCTCTTCCACATGGCATTAATATTCAAAGTAAGCTGACAGTATTGCTGTATTTCACGAGTGCATTTTTGAGCAAGGTCTCATGACATCCACACACACGGTACTGTTTTTTTCAGATTATGTGCGATTTTGCTTCTTTGGCGTATTACCTTGCTTGGTGCTTATTGATAACAATTCACCAATTACAAAAACCAATCCAACTTTAAATACAATTCTGGCCGACCCTATTCGCCACCAAGCAGCATCAATTCTAAGCCCTAGCCGTGCCAAGCCTGCTAATGTTCTCCCTCTGCCATCCTCTATATCACATTTCAATAATTCGTGCTATGCAGCTGCACACCAAGTTGTCTTATCGCATTGCAGTGCGATTTCTACGAGTTGTAAGCTTCGACTCGCCCTCATATAATGAATGGAATAAATCAAAATGTTTGATCAAAAAATTATAGTATATAAATACGTGATTTAAGGAGGAAATCGAAAACTCATGCTAGACGCCAATGGTTAACGCTTCAATACGTGGTCAGTGCCAGCATGTTATCTCATTCAGTAAGATCTTAGGTCAGGCCTACTCAAAAGACTTCAGGTCTAGTCATTTTCCAACATCTGAGTATTTGTCCAGATTGATCTTAGATGTGTTCATAGTATATCTGTCCACGCAATCCCCTGTAGTTGTTTCTTTAAAACCGGTATGCTCGCTTCTTCCTGATAACTTTGCACACTCTCTATAAAACTAGGCACTTTGATAACTCATAACTCTACTGTTTACTTAGTTTGGGGTGCAATAATGGTATGAGTGTAAGGGAAAATGATTCAAGCATAAGTTCATCAATGAAGGTTGCAAACCAGCTCACTGCGACATGAGTGTTTAGCCTATCCACAAGTGCACGATCCTATACTCGCGCCCTAAAGCGTGCACAATCACCATCAAACAAGGATTGTTCTGTTGCATGTTTTTTAATCCTCTGAAAGACTAGGGTGGAATAGGAGAGAATTGTTTCTTTACGCTGGTAGGGAAAGAATAATAAGGTAATTGGTGTCCGAACATCTTTTGCTTCTTCCCATGTTTTCCTCATCGAACAGGGTCTGTAAGTCCATGACAATGCTGCTGCAGGAAGGGAAGCCCATTCAAGCTCCAGCGGTCTTTAAAAACAAGGACACTCTTTACCACTGTAGTCCCTGGGCAGACATCCGATCAACCAACAGATCCGTGGCGAGGCTCGTGCGGTTAAAAACGTGATTTCGCTTGTACAGCATGTGAACACGCGCGCCCTGAACACGTCATGTGCGCTTGAGGCTCCGGTGCACGGTATTTTCAAAGTTGAATCGATAAAAAGGCTAGGGAATGTACGGGAAAGCGTGGACTACCAATGGAAATAAAAAGATGCGTGACAGACGTCCTCACGAAAGGAAAACATTCCTAAACATGACCTTAAGACTGAATTGAATGAACTTATGTGATAGGCGGGTGACTCATCGGCGAGGGGCCCTCACTAATCAGATGACACATCCTCAGGTGGTACTCTAAAGTTATCACACATGAACACAGTAAACATGCTCTAAAGCTAAAACTAGACACCGCCTGCACCGCTGCCGTGGCATGCGATGACCCCGCTTGAATTCATCCACCGCGAGCTACAGTCCGTGAAACACAAGACGCTCGGAGTCGCGGTAGCGCGGTCACTTGTGTCAGCTTGTCCCAGGAGTGAACCTTGGAATCATGGCTAAGTCGGTTATGCCCTTGGAACTCATGACTCAGGACCGTGACGCATACATCACGAGACCTGTGACGTTATGGAACATGAAATGTGCTGACAACAATGCGTTAGTACATTTTACTCGATGGAGTGCTGTGCAGATGTTAGCGGCTGCCAAGGATGGCGATTTGAGTTTTCACTGCAGTGACCTACAACGTGCTTGCCGGAAACCGCAAATCCAGCGACGCGACACGAGGATTCGACCTTTCGATTTTCATAAAGTGAAGGTGGCTCCAGGACGCAATGGTGGAGCGGTGGTTCCAGGTTGGAGCGGGATAGCGCCCCGCATGGTCGTGCAAATGGTCTTTGTCGACGAACAACGGAGCATAGATCTACTTGGAGTTGTCACAAAAACTGACCCTTCGTATGACCCCATGCTTAATAAAAACAAGGTCATGATGTGTAGGTCTCGTGTCACTAAAGATAACTGGTTATCCATCGCTTCAAAATGTTTGTTCAGAACTGTCACAGAAACAGCAGGCATCCACTCCGTCGGCGGCCGCGAGCAGACTGGATCCGTCACAGTCCTGCAGCACGATTTGGCAGAATGGGCGGGACGGAAACCCGTTGGCTGGAGAGCGAGAGGCAGTTACAGGAAAGCTAGTGCCCGTTACCGTTGCACGACGCAGTCCGCTGGCTCGGCTGCAGCGTTCATGACACAGAAAGCTCGGAAACGGCAACAGCTGGAGCGACAGAGGCCCTATCGTGCCCCCTCTCAGCGCTTGGGTGCTTTCTGGCAACCTCCTGTCGGTCTGCACGGACGGGATGTGGCGCTAACCAGGAGGGTCGTAATACCTTCTTAGACTTCTTAATCGTCAGGCCGGGGCTCGTACATAGCACAGGTGCGTCCTGGACCGCGCTTACTGGCTGCCGCCGCCGTGCCCTGCTCCGAGACCAGCTAACGGCGCGCGAGCTTAGGTGACGGGACCTCGCCACTACCCGAGCACGACGTACCCCATCCAGCGAGGCCTTCGAAATAAGCAAATATCCTCATTTTATCACAGCGAAAGCATTGGATAAGCTCCGTTACCGAGAGACATTGCGTCACCGGAGTGCGCGAGGGAGGCTTCCCTCCGCGCTTCCGGTCAGCCGTGGAGCTGTTCCAATCATGCAGATCAGGGGCGGAGTCTTGCACAAAAATGCTGCATTTTAGGCCTATTCTTTCCATGCAATTCTGTGAACATGGTGTCGTCTTATCAAACAGCGGAGTATGTACTTACACTACAACTTGACGGGCAAATCAACTCATGGTAGCGTTGTTGAGAAAAATAAGCGCAATTTCAAGAAGGGTAGGAGAATACAGGCGTGGAAAAAATAAAACACCCCACTCTCATTTAATGAAGGTCATGCAAACTGAAAACGCACGTAAGCCATTATTCAGAGTAAAACTCATTCAGGTTCAAGGTTGGTATGACTTTCAGTATCTATGGCTGACCTCTCTCCGATCGATATATTGGCAGAATTGGATGGAAGCTGCTTTGTGAATGCAAGGAACGCTGTGAATCGGGTACAGGTGACCTCGACCACGTTTTGCCTGACCTGATAGTTAAAACAACATGTAGATATAAGAACGATGTGTGACCCACAAAACCTGGCCATCCGCCATCCGTTTTATACCGACACGTTTGCAGAGCATGGAGCAGGCAAGTCCATATCAGTGAGTGCGAGTCGAGTATAAAGCGGCACCACAAACACGCCAATTGTCGATTTGCCGTCTCCGTAGCTCCGAGAGGTCAGAGAGGTAGATGCCTGGCCAGTAACTTGTGAAAATCTGAGTACACGTCCTGTAAAATGTACTCGGTTGTTTAACTCGTAAAACACGGTCAGCTGACCTCGAAAGGAACAGGCCGAGGTGGGCGCACGCTCTGTGATCTTTCGCGGCACGCGTAAATGCTCCTGCCAAAATAGCCAATGAAACTGAAATTACGCTACTGCCTGGCGGTGGAAGCAGGAACTCCGCACAAGCTGTGCTTCGCAGCGACTTCCGCCCCAAACCTACCCCTGCAGGGCGCTCAATGACATATATTTTGATG
Source organism: Pollicipes pollicipes (assembly GCF_011947565.3). NCBI lineage: Eukaryota > Metazoa > Arthropoda > Thecostraca > Pollicipedomorpha > Pollicipedidae > Pollicipes > Pollicipes pollicipes. Next base: position 40,854,587 of record NW_023596576.1, on the reverse strand, counting down.
AAATCAGACCCAGTGCAATGTTTTGCAGACTTCAAATAGTCGAGTCTAATAAAAATGCGGACGTCGAATGACATCTGGCTCTGGCCCCAGGGGTCACCTGGAGCTAAAAATGGCGTACCGAAAATCACCAAAATGGCGTACGATAATCCGTCTGGAATTTTCCAACACCACTAAATTAGCAACCGGAAGAGGGAAAGAGACACTTGAACGGTATGACGTCGCAGTTCCACCCAATTTTGCTCCGCCCAATTCCTTAAAACGGATAAACACGGAATATCATTTGAGAAACGTGTGACACAGAGCGAGTCTGATGATTCACTTACGCGCTTCGCAATGGCGTAAGCAATGACAACGTGTTTATATATATATATATATATATATATATATATATATATATAATATTGTGTGTGTGTGTGTGTGTGTGCGTGTGTGTGTGTGTGTGTGTGTGTGTGGTGTGTGGTGTGCGTGTGTGTGTGTGTGTGTGTGCGTGTGCGTGTGTACAGTAGGACCCAAAAGGTGCAATCTTCTTCCTCTGCAGCTAGGACATACCGGCTGGAACGTTCCGGTCCCTTGAGAATTTTCCTTATGGCACGGTATTTGAGAAAGGGTCACCGTTCAGCACTAGGCACTGTCCTTGAATTGCACCGGACGGGTCTGGGCGGGTCTCTGCAGGCAGCACCTGTCGGACCCCACGCCCCCATAAGACCGAGCCAGTAAATTTGGCGGAAGCCGTGAGCTCCCTTTGCGTCACCGGTTTACTTAAACGTGCATGGGTTCTAATACACTAAATGAGTAAACGACTTCGTGACAGGCGATTGGATCATGCAATCCTGTGGTAGCCTGTCGATGCGGGTAGGCCTCGTCACTGCCCACTTATCTTCACGCAGCGGTTAGTTAATGCAGTTCCCCAAACCCGATGGGGAATTACACCCATACCTTCACGTCTGTTTTACAGGGCTGTGAAACTCTACAGCTATCTACAATGCTACCACCCCCCCCCCCCCCAAATGCCAAACGTCTCGACCAAGTAGGCAGCAAGGATTTCCCCCAGAAGGGGAGGACATAGAGGGGCATAGGAAGCCTTTCAACTGATGGGGTTTACATTGTCGCTCTAAACGTCCTGCTTTGGATTCGAGGGTCCAGTTTAGGCATGGGATCCAGTGTTGATACGTGGGTGC
>NW_023596576.1:40675295-40852409 GCF_011947565.3 Pollicipes pollicipes | reverse complement strand
AACCGATAAAATACCTGGTAGTTTTCACCAGAAACACATGTAACACTGGATGCCGCCTATGAACATCGGGACACAGTGACTAGAGGTCGTCTCTGACGACGATCGAGGTGTATGTACCTTCTTAAGGCGACAACCTCATAAGGAGCTGCGTGCATACACTTTTGGCGTACCCCTGCATGCATGCAAAGTCCAGCTGGTGTTTAGATGCCAATAACAGGTCGTCGCAACTTTATTTAAATGGCTGATCCCTCCTTAGCCTGTGACGTCGTTGGTGAGCTCCAGGTCCCAATATGCATGTTTCTGGGTCGTAAAATTACGGCTGTTCAGTGCAAGTTGGGCCGGTCACGGCACTCAACTCTGTCAAGTGGGTCCATTGGTTCCAAGCACAGCGAATGGCAAAAGCCTCACCCAACTTGCTCCAGTGACTCGTGGATGAGCAAAAGGCCAGTCAGTGCCGGGCGATGTGTTTTCATAACTTTTGCCAAACAGTTCTTTAAGACTCGGAAAATGGCCCTGCAGTGGACAAAGTCGTGGGGCTTCGATAACAGTAGAGCCGAGTTGTCAGATCATAACCTCCGGCAAAGAAGCAGGATGACTCACTGGTTAAACAAACACCCCATATGCCGTGGTCAGCTTGCGCTAACCGCCAATTTCAGTTGGTGATAAAAACACCGACAGTATAGAATGCAGTTTTACTGCAGATTCTGTGACTCTGCAGAGCGCCAGCCACCGGGACAGAGTGCGGAGCACACATGCGGGTCCGCGTCTTAGAAGGAGCGCCGCTGTGGGTCAGATGGCCGGCCGGTTTTTGATGCGATGAAGCGGACAAAGCTGAAACAAAGCAGTCGTGCAAAGCAGGCATTATTTGGTGCGTTAAATGATTTGATCGTTCGGTGAAATTTTTTCGTTGAACTGGAATCACTCAAGGGGTGTTGGGCCAGGGTTTTTGCAACGAGCTGTGCTTAGTATGAATTTTGGTCCGGGCGACCCCAGAAAAAAACGTCAAATCCATTTTCAAAAAGGAAACGTGTTATACTTCCATACATTGCGGGGTCAGGAGACCCCGGCTCCAAGAAGCAAGCAGTTAGCGAGTAGGGAACGGGAGGTACCAAATCTTTGAGAGTGAGACAGGGCCCACAGCTCCAGCATCAGGGAGCAGGAGGTCCCGGGATGAATGATCGGGGAAGCCTCCGGCCCCAATTACGGGTGAGCGCGGGGCCAGGGACCATTTAGCAAGGCGGAAGGTCACGGCTTCGGTATGCAGGAAAGGAGGCACAGGTCCCAGGGAACAGGCGGTCCCAGCTCTGCGGACAGGGAGCAGGCGGTCCCACTTCCTGTGAACAGGGAGCAGACGGTCCCAGCTCCAGGGGCACCAGGCACTCCCAGCATGAGGGATTCAGGAGCTGGAGGCGCGACTTCAGTGCGCAGGGAGCAGGCGGTGTCACTGTGACCTCAACGCAGGGAGCAGGCGGCGTCACTGTGACCTCAGCGTAGGGAGCAGGCGGCGTCACTGTGACCTCAGCGTAGGGAGCAGGCGGCGTCACTGTGACCTCGGCGCGGGGAGCAGGCGGCATCACTGTGACCTCAGCGCGGGGAGCAGGCGGCGTCGCTGTGACCTCGGCGCAGGGAGCAGGCGGCGTCACTGTGACCTCGCGCGGGGAGCAGGCGGCGTCACTGTGACCTCAGCGCGGGGAGCAGGCGGCGTCACTGTGACCTCAGCGCGGGAGCAGGAGGCGTCACTGTGACCTCAGCGCGGGAGCAGGCGGCGTCACTGTGACCTCAGCGCAGGGAGCAGGCGGCGTCACTGTGACCTCAGCGCAGGGAGCAGGCGGCGTCACTGTGACCTCGGCGCGGGGAGCAGGTGGCGTCACTGTGACCTCAACGCAGGGAGCAGGCGGCGTCACTGCGACCTCAGTGAAAGCAGCGATGGTCGCTCGATAGGCTCAATCGGAGAAAGCCGGATGGACGGGCTGGCCGTCCCGCGCGCCGTCCAGCCGTCTATGCAAATGACGACATGAGCCTGGCGGACGGCCGGCCACCGCGTGCCTCGCGGACACCTGGCCTGTCCCGGCCGGATCCTCCGTCCCGGAGGCTCGCAGTGACCACTGTGTGTCTGCCGTGGGGATCCCAAAGCTGGACAGGGATAAGCCGCTGGCAGTCAAACGTGCTCAGCATCAACGACAGTTTCGATGTGCTCCTGCAAAACTACGCTCAAGGCTATCGGGGTGAGGTGTGTGTCATGTAATGTTCAGAGTGCAAACGCTCATTACCCTGCATTGACCTTGGCTTAGAAAACATAAAAGTGGATGGTGCATCGCCACACCCCACCTGCCATCCATTTAGCAGCGACAGTCGGCGCGCCCCCCTCTCTGCAACCGCCATGCGCTCCTGGCAATCCGTGCACCGACGGAGTGCACCTCTGCTCACCTCTGCAGCAACGACCGGCGGCCTCCCTGCCTCCCCACACCACTGTCTGGACACGCCTCTACTCACCCCTGCAGCAACGACCAGCGGTTTCCCTGCCTCCCCACACCACTGTCTGGACACGCCTCTGCTCACCCCTGCAGCAACGACCGGCGGCCTCCCTGCCTCCCCACACCACTGTCTGGACACGCCTCTGCTCACCCCTGCAGCAACGACCAGCGGTTTCCCTGCCTCCCCACACCACTGTCTGGACGCGCCTCTGCTCATCTCTGCAGCAACGACCGGCGGCCTCCCTGCCTCCCCACACCACTGTCTGGACACGCCTCTGCTCACCCCTGCAGCAACGACCAGCGGTTTCCCTGCCTCCCCACACCACTGTGTGGACACGCCTCTACTCACCTCTGCAGCAACGACCGGCGGCCTCCCTGCCTCCCACACCACTGTCTGGACACGCCTCTACTCACCCCTGCAGCAACGACCGGCGGCCTCCCTGCCTCCCCACACCACTGTCTGGACACGCCTCTACTCACCTCTGCAGCAACGACCGGCGGCCTCCCTGCCTCCCCCACCACTGTCTGGACGCGCCTCCGCTCACCTCTGCAGCAACGACCGGTGGCCTCCCTGCCTCCCCACACCACTGTCTGGATGCGCCTCTGCTCACCTCTGCAGCAACGACCGGCGGCCTCCCTGCCTCCCTACACCGCTCCCTGGGCACGCCTCTGCTCACCGTTCCCGATCCGACTGGCGGCATCCTTCTGCTCCGCTCGCCACCGCCATGGGGGCAGACCTTGAACGTCTGGACTGGCCCGGGGTGAGGGACCTGCCCGACAGGTGAGGGGGGGGGGCAGCCCCACCGGACTCGTGTCATCCGCCTGGGCCACAGCTGCGCGACCGAGAGCCGGCCGACGGGGTGGGTGTCCCACTGCACCGAGAGGCGCCGGCGTTCTCGGCCCCGCTGCGCGCCGGCCTGCTCAGCGGATGTCTCTCCCCTGCAGTCAGACCACCACTGTTGCTCTCTGTGACCTCCACTGGGCGCGCCGCTGAGCTCGACCGGGGCCCCACCGGTTCTGCCTGTCCGCCTGTCCGCCTGATCAGGGCCCACCTGTCCACCTGTCCACCTGGCCAGGGCCCACCTGTCCGCCTGTTCGCCTGACCAGGGCCCACCCTGTCCGCCTGTTTGCCTGACCAGGGTCCACCTGTTCCACCTGTCCGCTCGACCTGGGCCCATCTGTCCGCCTGTCCGCCTGACTAGGGCCCCAACCTGTCCGCCTATCGGCGCCTGCCCCGTCAGCGCCCCTCCCACATGCCGACCTCCTCCCGAGCGGGGGCCCTCTGGCCGGCCAACCCCCCATCCCCCTCCCCAGCGGCCCTGCCCGCTGCCTTGACCGCACGCTGATCTGCACCCCGGGTGACCGGTCCATTAGTGGACCTTCTCGAGGGCCCCTGCGACCGTCCTTGCACCCGCCGCGAGCACTGACCGGCTATGTTTTAGCACGGGACAAGATTTGCACGAGGCGCGGCCCTGCCCACAGCACGTGGCGAAACTGCAGGAGTACAGGTGCCGGCTTCTCAGCCTGATACGGATATCGCAATGATTTTTTACAGCACGTGTACACAGCCAGATGATGGTACCGTTTGGGGTCTTTAGAGCCTGTGTATCATTATAGTGATTCCGTAGATCGAGGGATCCCTCGCGCTGGTCCAGAACTTCCTACCTGGTGGCTCTTGGTACCACAGAGCAGCGGCTTGTCAGCAAAGGCGGTGGTTAGGTGAGTTTTGTGACCTCCAAATGACATTCCATTAAACGGTGTATGGTATCACGGATGCAGACGGCATTCCTTACGCCAGCCTTTTCAAGATCATCCGCCTAGCCGGAAGAATGTCGCCCAGTTGAGAGCCACCGCAGCGATCTGTCACGACGATAGCCACGCGCGGCGGGTCGGGCGGCCGGTCGGCGGGTCCGACCCGAGCGGCTGGCCGGCGCGACTGTCGGGTCGGCCCTGCACACGACCGCAGGCAGGACTGCGTCGCTCGCCCGTCGCGAGCCGGTCGGTATGCAAGTCAAATGGGCGCCGGCGCGAGTCACTGTCCGGCCCGGCGCCTCTGCCGATGGCCCTCGATAGGGCTCCTGGAGGCGGCAGCCGGGCGCGGCCGGACCGCGCGAGACGTCGCTCCGACCGGGCGCCGCCGCCAGCGGAGGGACTTCACTCCACCGCAGGGTCCTGGCGGCGACAGCGGCAGAACGGAAGCTCGACTGTATGAAAGGGATGTTTCTGATTGTCGTTAGGGCGAAGGAGGTGAAAAGTTCGAGTCCGTTCTCGGCGCATGTTAAGTGTGTCGCATTCTCTTAAGCTCTCTACATAAATGGCGTAATAGTATTTGCTTAGAAGAGAATTGGCTACTGCATGCGCGTACTTGCGGTTGGCTTGGCGGAGGCGGCTTGTGGTCGGCTTGCGGAGGCGGCTTGTGGCCGGCTTGCGGAGGCGGCCGTGGCAGGGGATACCCCTCGGAGCCAGGTATGGTAGGAAGGAGGGACTCCCGGCCTTGGTGGCTCTGGTGCGCGCGCGCTTACCGAGGATGGCGGCGTCTGGAGGTTGGCAAGACGTGATGACTTCAGGCATCATCCCGGCTACTGATGGAGGGTTCGTGGCGGAAGGCGTCCGCTCGCCGGCCGGTTCGCTGGGGTGCGGTAGGTAGTACCAACCTGTGCGCACGGGACGTAGAACTCCGTGGGCTCGAGTCGCATAAGAGGCCTTCTGATCTCGTGAGTGATGTGAGGGACGTATCTGCCACGCCAACCGTGTCGTTTGTTCGTCACGCTGTATGCACAGCAGCGGTGTCTGGTCCAGCGCCTATGCCATTATTCCATGAACGGGAAACGTTCGGGTGGCCGGTCAGGTTCGGCAGAACGTCCTGTTTCATTCCAGGCTGAATCCTAGGCTCTCAATCTCACGCAGACTGAACCATCGCATGCAGTTGCATCAAAGAGGCAGTAATACAGTATGGACCAGACGCGCCGGGCGTCCACTCCTCACGCTCTCGCGTCCAGCTGCCGATGTGTCCCCCACCCCCTGTGCCCGTGCCTCGGCCCGTCCCTGACAGGCGTGTGCGGCCCGTCCATGTGCAGTCGTCGGTCGGCATTTCCGCCGCCGCGCCGGCGGCGCCACCTGGCGGCCGGCCGCACCGCCGAGCGTCTGAGCGGTGACTCTGAGGACGTTGGCCGCCTCTTCTCGGCGCCGGCCGAGACGGTTGTTTGCTCAGCGTCCTGTTTGATTGGTGGGTCATGCCTCGCATGCGGCGTGTGGACGCTGCACAGCCACCATGCCACTTCAGTCACGAAGTCTGACTTAGCCGAACAAAAGCGACAATGGCGCCTGACGGGAAATTGCCTGCATCAGAACGTGACGTTGAGATAGCAACATGCTTTGTAGCCCTGACTTTGACTATGCACATCGATAGGTACTGTGTCAAGATAATTCAATCACACGCGCGCTCGTTTTGTATAAATTTGAGATTTGGTGTCAAAGATATTAGATACATTACCTTGGTCTGGCTGATGAAACAGCTGCGGGCTGCACGTTTGTACTTTTACAAACCAATGTTATGTCGTACGAACGAACATGCTATGCGCGACGAACAGTAACCCAGCGCGTCCACAGAGTGAGACATTCATATTTGGGTATGCATGGCGCAAATCTTCATTTGTGCGTTCCAACACGCTAAGGTCATTCAGCACTGCTGAATCAGTGCTTGAGATCTTCCTTCGTCTTGAATCGTTCCTGGAATAGGTCCTTCAGTCTCCCCCAAGGCACTTCTCTCTTTCCACGTATGGTGGAGCTATGCCGCTGTCGCCCTAATGCTTCATAGGTTTTGCAAAGTATGCCTGCCACATGAGAGCGCTGTGGGGAGGGTGAGATCGTGGTTCACAATGAGGCCACGCCGCTCTAGCGCGTCCATACGCACACGTAACAAGATCAGCGCAGGGCCTCGTTGCGTGTTGTGCGATGACCAAGCATGAGCCTTGTTACGTGCTACGCGGTAACCAGCATAGGGCCTTGTTACGTCCATGCGCACACGAAACAAGGCTAGCCACCGCGTCGCCGGTAATAGGGAGGGAGGGGTGGGGGCAGAGAGGCTCCGCTCGCTGGGCCGTGTCCTCGGCAGGGCGCCGCGGGGGGAGGGGGACTCGCCGATCGGCGCCGCGCCGCAGTGGGCCGCGTCCTCGGCCCCCGATCTGACGCCCGATGGCCCTGGCCGCACACGGGTCGACGGCCTGGCGGCCTGGAACTCCCAGCAGCGCCCGCGGCGCCGCCTGAGTCATGCCGCACGCGACTCAGGGCGCTTCTCTGAACGGCGCGCGCGGCGGCGGCCTTCCGCGAGCTCCGGTGCGACGCCGGCTGGGGTGACGGCAGCACATTGCGGCGGTATGGCAGGTCATTGCCCCTCTCCCCCCCCCCCTCCCCCGCTATTCCGGGATGTCAAGGTGGCAGCCCGGCGGCGCCACGCTCTTGGAAAAACACCGACGGCCGGGTATTGTTAGCAGTGCTCACGCGGCGTGGACAGGACGCCTTCGCTTTGGTTTGTGCCGTGTGTCCGCATACGAGACCATTGTCTGGATGGATACGCGGAATGCTGTCGAAGTGTTCTTATGCCAGTTATAGCGCAGTCTTTTAGGTGCGAATTACGATGTTATCTAGCCTATCTTTCCTCCTCCCTCTCCTTCCCCCCCCCCCCTCTCTCTCTCTCCCCTCCCTCGTTTTCTCTTTTCACCACCTCTGTATCCTGCCCTCTCTCACTCCCTGACACATCTCGCCGTCTCCCACCCTGCGAAGCCTCCTCCGAACCTATCACTTCATCTCCCTCTCTCTTTCTCACCCCTCTCAGTCCCCCAGGCTGCACGTGTCCGCCTGACCTCCGTCTCCGTTGACAGCGCTCCCGTGAGCCAAGGCGACCTCGGGCGGGCCGGCCTGGCGCGGCGCCGTCGGCGGCGGGCCGCGGGCACCCACCATGGAAGTGACGCCGTTCACGCACCTGGAGCCGCTGGCCTCGCTGGCCGAGCCCGAGGACCTGTCGGGCACCGAGAGCGCCGCCGAGCCGCTGCAGCCCGACACCAACCACGTGGGCACGACCAAAGCGTCGGCGGCGGCGGCGGACGAGGAGGCCGGCGCCGAGGCCGAGGAGCGCCTGCTCTTCGGCTGGGGCCGCTGCACGCCGCCGGCGCTGCAGCGGCTCGTCAGCCAGCGCACCTTCCTGGTCGTGTTCGTGGTGACGTGCGTGCTGCAGGGCATGTACTACACGTACGTGGTAAGCGTCATCACCACCATCGAGAAGCTGTTCCAGTTCCAGTCGAAGACGACCGGCATCGTGTTCAGCGCCACCGAGATCGGTCAGATCAGCGGTGCGCTGCTGCTCACCTACTACGGCGGCCAGGGGCACCGGCCGCGCTGGATCGGCTGCGGCATCACCCTCTTCGCCTTCTGCACGTTCATGTGCTCGCTGCCGCACTTCATGTACAGCGAGCGGCTGTCGACGCTCGACCTCATCCAGGTGGACGTGGGCGACGAGGAGCGGCGCACGCTCTGCCGACAGCTGCCGGTCGTCGCGGCCGGCAACGTGTCTGAGCGCGTGCTGTTCCCGGGCGAGCTGAACGGCACGGTGTGGCGCGTAACGGACGCCGGCGCCGTCGAGACGGAGCCGCCCAGCGAGGGGATGCGCTGCGAGGACGACGTCCAGCTGACCACCCACGCCGAGATCAGGCCAGTGGTGCTGGCCATCTTCTTCGTCTGCCTGATCGGCGTCGGCGTCGGCCAGACGATGGCCTTCAACTTGGGCATCCCCTACATGGACGACAACGTCAGCAGCAAGGAGTCACCCATGTACTTCGGTGAGTGGCGGTCCGGCCGGCGGGACCGGTCTCGTTCGAGCTGACGAGTAGGCTGTCCGAAGCGCTGTCACGTGGGTCTTCTCGCCACGTGGGTCTCGTCGTCACGTGAATCTCGTCGTCACGTGGGTCTTGTCGTCACGTGGGTCTTCTTGTCACGTGGGTTTCGTCGTGACGTGGGTCTTGTGAGCCTTGTCGTGACGCGGGCCTCGTCGTGACGTGGGCCCTGTCGTGACGTGGATCTTATCGTCACTGTGGGTCTCGTCGTCACGTGGGTTTCGTCGGCACGTGGGTTTCGTCGTCACGTGGGTCTTGTGGGCCTTGTCGTCACGTGGGTTCTATCATCACGTGGGTTTTGTCGTCACGTGGATCTTGTCGCCACGCGGGTCTTGTAGGTACGTGGGTCTGTCGGCACGCCGTGACGGTTTGTGTTATGGCCGCTGTGAGTGCCGGGCGGATGTCTGATGGTAGTCACGCCGCGAGCCGGCGTTGTCTGCGATCTTCATCGTGGAAATGCGGATGCTCATGTTCCCCGTTTTATCCTTCACTATGGTCGGTTTGCTTCACTGCCTCAAAATAACCGCATACCGGCCTCAGACCGCGCCGTCGTGCTCAGTGCGAAAGAAACATGACCAAAAAGCACGACGCTCCTCGAAATAAGCCATCTTCTGCTGGTGACACGTGTTGGCAGTGTTTGACATCGTGCAAGGCGATCTCTAGCAAGGCGACTTTTCACGATGGCGTCGACGTCGTCTCCTGGCATCTTTGCCACCGAACCACAATGCTCGTGCCCCTGACCGCAAAAGATCGTCACGAAACTTCGTGGTCTCCGTGCATCGCCACGGAACCACGCAAGGTCATCACGAGAGCAGCCACCACGACGCAACGGCGAGAGGTAGCCACCTGAGCACCTCAACACAAAACCTCGCCACATGAAACCCTACGAAATGTCGTCCCCAATGAGCTGCAGTTGGATCACGAACGGTGTGACGTGGCGGACTGTTATGTGGTACAGGGTACGGGCCCTAGTGAAGAGCACCCGAGAATGCCCTGATGTAGCGTTTGTGAGGTTTGAGAGTAAGGCGGTGTCGGCACTCATGGTCAGTTGGTGGACTGCTGGTGGGGCACTCTTGGCGACCGGAGTGCCGGAGCGCATTGAGCTCTAGCCAGCCTGCTCGTCTGCCCGAGTGGACCGCGCATCGTGAGCCTGCGTGCCGTGCCGAAGCGTGCCGCGGGCTGGAACGCCTCTCAATCCGAGCGAGTTTCCGCGCTGACCAGGAACAAGCCCTGGGCTTAAGCTCTTATAGAGGCGCTTGGCTGAGCTGCTAAGCAAAGCGACCGGTCGAGAGTGAGTCACTGGCATGGCCGGGAGTTGTGGGACCAAGAGGAACCACGTGACCAACACCGACGAGGTGCGCGAGATTGAGGGAGCTCAGAACTAGGAAATGTACCGGTCTCATCACAAAAGAGAATGTATTCTAAGAACAGAGACGTTCCCGCAAGTCACGCACTCAGGTACGGACCATGTGTTGAAACGTTGCGTTTCGGAAGAACTGATCCGCGCGAGTGTTTATAACACGGTTGTGAACAATGAGATCTTACCCGACGTGCTCTGGCCGGTTGCGACTTTTTGATTTAGGGTCATGGGGAAGAGTTCTTCATCTTTCTCAAGAAATTCTCAAAACATTCATCCCTCACAGACTAAAAGACCCAGGGCTGCATCTCGTGCTGCCCTGGTCCAAACTGACCTCCCCTTTGCCGTGAGGGAGACCGGCTGGCGCTGCGGACTTCCCCGGTGGCGGCGGTGGCGCCATCTGTCGCGGCGCCCGTCGCCGGCGTCGGCTCGGCGCCCGGCGCCCGCCCTCGCGGCGCGTGACGCACCCTGCCCCTCGCGGTCCCACCGGCCCTGCGTGTTCTCTACCCGCGGTGTGGAGAGCACGTGCCCAAGCGACTCGCTTCCAAATCTCGGGGCCCAGCTCCGCCGTCGGGACGCACCCTGGGCGACACGTGCCATGCAGTCTCTCGCGGGACACTCGCACTGCCCGGCGGACAGGAGCGGAGCCCGAGCGCGGCCGAGGCGTTCGCATCAAGCTTGGGTTCAAACGTTGCGGAACATGTGCCGGAACGTTCATCGAACTCTTCAGTGCAGTTCGTGATGGAATGTGCACAGCTACTTACAAGAATGTGCAGCCTGTGCGTTTTGCAGGTGTTGCCTAGCCCCGCAACTGTGTCCTTTAACTAAACGTGTCCACTGCCAGGTAGTGGGTCGGTCCCCTCCCCAGCGTACCGTGCTTCCTCACGTTGGGTGTCTCCCCAGCTTCCCGCCGTAGGAGCGGGAGAGCTGAGGAACTATGGCCTCGTCACTTTTCGTGGACGTTTGACATTAATCATATGGTAACGCGTTGAAAAATCTAAGATTCGACTGACAACGGTACGTGCCTCTTTTTCGAACGTCCATACAGCCGTGCGTGTCGTCACTTCTCCGTCCGAGGGCCCGGCTGCGGCTGTGCTCCCAGTATTTGTACAGGGCATCGACTGCCGCTGACTGCCGGGTGATCATATAAGGCATCACACATTTCAGACGGACGCACCTTGTATGCGCCGTGACACGCGCGCTCGACCGCACTGGCTGTGGCTGTCTCTCACGAAAGCCTCGGCTGGCGCGCCTGACCTTGACCTTGACTCCCGGCAGCGTTCATCATCGGCATGCGCATCTTCGGGCCGGTCTTCGGGTTCGTGCTGGGCTCGCTGTGCACGTCCATCTACGTGTACCCGACGCAGCAGCCTAACATCACCACGCGCGACCCGCGCTGGGTCGGCGCCTGGTGGCTCGGTGAGTGCCGTTCGGGCGCGCGCGCTGGCCGACCCGATCCTAGTGGCTCAGTGAGTACCGTTCGGGTGCGCGCGCTGGCCGACCAGGTCCGGCTGGCCAACTCTATATGTAAGGAGCGCTGGCCCGGGAGATTCGGATCCCGTGCGTGGCGTCGCCGCCTGCCAAGGCGGAGGCTCCGCGTCATTTTAAGTGGTCGTCTGATGCGGCGCCAGAGTGAAACGTCAGCGATTGGCCGCCGGCGCGACGGCAGCACGGGGACACAGAAACGTTGGGCTGGCGAGTGGGGTTCAGTCGCCCAACTATTGGAGAGTTTGTACTCGTGACCGTTCCTCCAAAATTGCTGATGTCGTTGCGCGGAAAATAATACCAAATTATCCTTGAGCCTACTCAGCTCCCCACGTAAGATTTCTTGGAAAAGTTCGGGTGGTCGAGCTGCCAAAATGGGTGTCTTTTAATGGGGAACTGTGAGAATTGGGTCGATTTCAATCGAAGTTAGCGAGGCGCTGCTACACCTGCCACTCCGTGTTCTCCATCCATGCTCAGTCCCGACCTGGTTTGCAAGCCATTTCGTATACGTACCGTTACTTGAGCTGCTCGGGAAGTGCGTCATGCCACTTCCGAACATCTCACACGTAACCATGCATCGCAACACTCCTGCGGTGCACGGGGCACGTGCCGTTCAGATACTACTCGGTCACGTGCGAGGCATAACGTGGCGGGCCGCGAAGGCCGTATTTCTTTTTTTCCGGCCGTCACACGCGCGATAAAAAGGCACCGCGATTCACATAAAGATCATTGTGGTAGGCCACCTTGCAACCGTCATGTCTTGTAAGTCCGTCATTTGGACAGCTAGTCTGCAGCGCTGTTATTCACGTTTGTCTCCACGTATGACCTACCTTATTTCACACTTACAGCATACCACATTTTCATTACGACGCTCATTTCACATTTCACGCTCGCTGTCGCCGGTGTCGTGCGGCGAGACTCGCACGAGACCGAAGCGCCAGGTCTCGCTGGTGTATCACCGTCCCATCCCAGCACTTACTCTTACATCTGCACTTCTTTTCGCGCGCGTTAACTGGACGCGATCTCCCTGTAATAGCTCGTGCGCACACTTCCGTTGCCATGTCATGCGAGTCTGTCCGCCTGCCTCGCTGTTTGTCCATTCACGGGACCCTGGATCATTACTCGACCCGTATAACTATGGCTTAGGTGACGGGACTGCAGACGCTCGACGCTATCAGCCGTACCCAAGCGGTGAGCAAAGGCAAGGGTGTTGGATATCGTTCCCGGTACTAATTCGGACTCAGGAGGTTGCGTTGTCGCATTTTATTCCCGTTATTCATCATCGGTCTCCTGCAAAAAGGGACTACAGTGTAAGTCATGGTCGTAGGGCGTCTGCTCGGAAACGTGCCCATTGCTGTTTACTCCCATGCCCAATTTACGGGGGTTCGAACCCGTCTCTAAACATCGATAAGCATGAGAAGCTGGCATTCTTCCAATTAAGTCCCCATTACCCGAGTGCATTTGCGTGTAGCGAGCGCAGACCACCAACTGTAAACACTCAGCGTGGTGCGCGGTATCTCGACCTTTATTCAGCATCTTCGGTACTATTCCACCAAACTCGAGCACGCTATTGCGCATCCATCTCGCGAAGGGCGTCCTTGACCGAACACGGCCACCCGGACGCAACGGAACACCCTGTGTGGTCGGCCGCGCCCGTGCCAGGTCGACGTTCGGTGCCGTATCAGCGCGCAGTCAGCGCTAGCTAGCGGCCGTCGCGCGGGGGCCGGACGGCCGCGGCCCGACCAGGCCCGCGGCGTCCCCTACGCCGACGGTGGGGGCCACCGAGGCCTGAGAGCGCCCGGGGCCCCGCCGCGGCAGCACGTGGCCAGTGAGGGCGTGGTGTCTGGCGGCGGCGCTCCCTCCCCGCCGCCCGGAGGCCGGCTCAGTCACCGCTGCCGGAGCCGGACCCCGAGAGGCGAGAGCGGGTCGGACACCGCCGCTCCGCGTTGGCGGCGGCTGCTGTCCCACCGTGGTCATCTGCACGGACATGTTTGTCTGCGGTCTGACCCTGAGACGTGGAGAGCCGGTTCTTTCATTTATTGCGGTGCACGTGACGGCCGTCTCCATCTTAGAAGCTTGTTCCTTACCTTACAAAACGTCTCAATCTATACTTGCGTCTTTACGCTCTGATACCTCAGCTATTTGCGCTGCGGTTAGCCAGCGCTGCAGTCGTCGTAAATCGTGTAACGGCTATCGAAAATTGAGGGCCTGAAAGCGTTGTGTCACTTAATGCGATTCATGTATTGCGCTGAGTAGTTATTGACAGATATCAAGATGCAGGGAGAATTACGGTACGCCTTTGAAGGGATCCAAAGTGCAAAGTCCTGCTCGATTATTGCAGTGCGACATGGACCCTGTCGTTGACCTCCGGCCCCCGCCGTCTGATGTACGTCTGTCCGGCAGGCATGTCATAATTTCTGCATGCTGCTGGCACTGGAACGCCATCATCATGTTCGGGTTTCTCCGCGGCGCCTGACACGGCCCGGCCGTCGGCCGACCCGGCAGCCAGCCCGGGTCAGCCGGCGCACGCCGCGCCGGCCCGCCAACCCCAGCCTCAGAGGTGAGCACAACCGCCCGTAACCCCCAGTCTCAGAGATGAGTACACTCACTCGTAGCTGCAGCCTCAGAGATAAGCACAGTCGTCCGTAACCCCTAGCCTCAGAGGTGATCACACCCGCTCGTAACTCCAGCCTCAGAGGTGAGCACACCCGCTCGTAACTCCAGCTCAGAGGTGAGCACACCCGCTCGTAACTCCAGCCTCAAGAGGTGAGGCACCAACCCCGCTCGTACTCCAGCCTCAGAGGTGAGCACACCCGCTCGTAACTCAGCCTCAGAGGTGAGCACACCCGCTCGTAACTCCAGCCTCAGAGGTGAGCACACGCCTCGTTAACTCCAGCCAGAGGTGAGCACACCCGCTCGTAACTCCAGCCTCAGAGGTGAGCACACCCGCTCGTAACTCCAGCCTCAGAGGTGAGCACACCCGACTCGTAACTCCAGCTCAGAGGTGAGCACACCCGCTCGTAACTCCAGCCTCAGAGGTGCGCACACCCGCTCGTAACTCCAGCCCCAGAGGTGAGCACACCGCCCGCAACCCCTAGGCTCAGAAGTGAGCACACCCGACCGCAGCCCCAGCCTCAGAGGTGAGCACACACGCCCGCAACCCCTAGGCTCAGAAGTGAGCACACCCCCCGCCCGCAGCCCCAGCCTCAGAGGTGAGCACGTCCTTAGCCTGGCCCCAGAAGTGGGGATACCCGCTTGCAGCCCCAGCCTCGGAGGTGAGCACGTCCGCTCGTGCAACCCTAGGCTCAGAAGTGAGCACACCCGCCCGCAACCCCAGCCGACTGGCAATCAACCCATGAGGGGTAGAGGAGCATATAGGTCTAGTTAAGGGGAAGGAATGTATGTCTGTATGTTGTGATGGATTTGAAATGCGCTCGCAGGGGGCATGCAAGGATCAAACAATTATGTTGTGATGTTAGATCTCAATCAAGCTGTGGCATATTAGAGTGCTTTAAATCAGGTCATGCCCAAATCAGGTTATGTCTCGATGAAGCACCGATGTCAGTCTATTCCGCTCCTGGCTTTTATGCACAACAAAGGGCTCAAGATCATACATCCTGAAGCCCCCGTCAGATACTCTCGCATCGAGACTCAGGCAGATCGTGTCATCTCACGGCTGCTACGGCTGTTCTTGTGCCCTGTCGCAATCATGGGGCCTCCGTCGTCCCCCGTCGGCGGCGGCAGCGTCGCCCGGCTCTGTCGTTCTCCCGTGACGGATGTGTGGGCCCGGCAGAGTTCCCGAGAGCCGTCAAGCACCTGCTACAGAACGACGTGCTCATGTTCCGCACGGCCTCCAACGTGCTGCACGTGCTGCCCATCGCCGGCCTCTACACCTTCCTGCCCAAGTATTTGGAGACGCAGTTCCGGCTGACGGCCAACGCTGCCAACATCATGGCAGGTGGGCGGAAATGTTCCCGAGTCTGGACGGAGGCCTCGACCTCCGGACAGAGACGGCGCCCCAGGCATCCGAGTCTTGGCCGGGCACCTCCGACTGCTCGAGTACAGCAAGCGCCGAGTGGGAGGGGCACTTGAGAAGGAGGCTGGACGCTTGCCGACCTGGGAAATTGGGGCAAGGGAGGGAAGAGGGGGAGGGGAGTGCAGGGAGTGTGTGGGCCTTTACTCGTGTGTGTGTGTTTAGATGTGAGTAAGATGCGCATGCTCTCGCAAGGTCTGCAGCACATGGCTAGGAGCGTCGTACGCCGCTGCGAGAATAGGTCGCTTCCGACGTTTAACCGTCAGCAACGCCCGCGTCTTTGCTGTGTGGATCGCTGGCTGGCTGCCTGTTGAAGGAAGGCTTGAAATAGCTCCGTCATGTAATCTACGCTCCCATCACCCAGCCCCCGGAAGCTCTGACGCTAATGACATGACACGTTGCATACGTTGGATGTAACTCAAGTCACACGTGTGAGGCGCGTGTGAGGCACGTGTGAGGCACGTGCTCTAGCCGGCCGCGTCTTCCTCTCCGCCGCGGTCTCGGTCTGCGCGACAGGAGAGGTGACTGGCGATGGTCGCGTGTATGTTGGAGCTGGCGTTCGCTCCCGACGCCCAGCACAAGCGTGCGTGGTGCGCTGGTGGGCCTGCGCTGTCCACCACACCTCCCGCCTGACCTTGCCGTTCGGCGGCGCAGGCCTGGGCGGCATCCTGGTGATGTTCCTGGGCATCCTGGGCAGCGGCTTCTACATCCGGCGGTACCAGCCGTCGGCGGCGCTTCATCACCGGCTGGATCGCCATCTCGGCGCTGCTCTACTCGGCCGGTAAGACTCCGTCACAAGCGTCAGTCACGACTCACCACTCACGACTCACGAGTTCACGGCGAACTGTCTGTGGCCTGCAACCCACGGACCAGTAATTCGAGTCGTGTGGCGTGGCCGAGCGAGGTGAAAACAGATACGAGATGCGTCAATTACATTCACGTATAGGTGGCGCCAAACCCATGCCAATGGGACAGGAGAAATTGGATGCCCATTTAAATGAATGAGTTATTAGAATCGGGAAGCCCGTGCGACATTAGGGTCTAACTGGCAGTGGTCACTGATTTAGTGCTATCACTTGAGCTCACGAATCACATTGCTTAAGTTTTGCGAAAAACGCGCATGTCTTGAACGGATATCGGTCACAGTGACGAGATAACGCGGCTGTCTAGTTTGAAGGCCCATGTGTCTGGTTTCAAGCTACACAACGCGTTGCATTCGGTGCCGACCTTTCAGCGGCTGACACTGGCTGCTTTCGGGCCTGTTGCCGACGTACCCAGGGGGTCGCACATTGTTAGGATCGCCTGAGGGTTGGCAGACGATCCGTACGTCTGCACCATGCGGTTGGCTCGGCGCCGGCAACCGTCTGCGGCTGCGAGGCGCGACACCAGTCCTCGAAGCGCCCTCAAACGGACGGGTCCACGTTGTACGCATGGGCACGCTCGACTGGGCGCCCGCATCGACCGACCCTGGCGCTGGTGCCATTGTTCCTCCTAATCTACACCTGACGGTGCGGTTTCGCCCCGCGGCGACGCTGGGTCGTCGAGAACGGGCCCGGCCTGGGTCTGCTAACCTCGTCGTCACAATAAAATGTGTAACGCCGTGCGGTAATCAAATGGGGAAGGTGGTTTTGTTGACAGTTCAGTGTTTTAGAGCAATGGCGTTTGGCCAATGCATGGAAACGCCTCAAATTACAAACAAGATTTTTACCAATTGTCTGCTTGCTGTCATCGAAGCCCTCGTGATGTTGCCGTCCTTGATAACCAAGATAGCATTTATAGGTAGCTCAAAGTATTCTTGTAACATTTGGTACAAAAATTTTTTTGGAAGTGTGAGACCAATGTGGCACTATCTCTGGTTCCCTTTTCACCTGGCTGAAATCTTACTTGCCCCGTGCGTATTATTACATATAAACGCACATACATGCCTGTGTATGCATATAACTTGGATATGGGGAGGGTATACTAGGTATCCATTCAAGAGAGATACCTGGGAGTATTCCGGGGCATCCTTCTTGAATATGCCCCTTTACTTCTTTGCTCCTTTTCTACGACTCCGATATGAACTCTTCGTGTTGGTTAAAACAACGCTCATATGTATATATATATATATATATATATATATATATATATATATATAGCGACTTCTTTACCGACCAAAACAAATAAGACATTCTGCTGTTCAGACATGATCTTGACAGCGCCGACAAGCCTCAGGTGGCTGAATCTATCCAACAACGCATCTTGCCTGCTCAACGTTTCACCAGCTGAAGAGCAGTTAGCCTCTGCTGGCAGCCGGCGGTTGTGCTCGGCGACTGGACCATCTGGTCACAATGTGGTGCCCGGCGACTGCATCGTCTGGTCACGATGTGATCTGGTTACGATGAGGTGCCCGGCGACTGCGTCATCTGGTCACGATGTGATCTGGTCACAATGTGGTGCCCGGTGACTGCATCATTTGGTCACCATGTGGTGCCTGGCTGACAGGCAGCCGGGTCTGCCATTCCCTCTGCTGGCAATCACCTGCTGTCCTCTGTCACCCCACCCCTCCTTAGGATACACGCGGGTATTTTTATTATTTTCATTATTAATGAAGCATGACGTCATCCGCCAGGAAGTGTGACGGTCACGCCCGGCGGGGCTGCCAGTTCAGAATTTCCTCCCACTTCAAGTTCGAACGGCCCCCTAGCGGCCCCTAGCAGCCCCCTAGCAGCCCCCTAGCGGCCCCTAGCGGCCCCCTAGCGGCCCCCTCGGCCGGCGACCTCGTCCCAGTCGCAGCGCGCCACCCGCAGATCGCATCTACGAGCGTATCGAGAGATCTGGCGTTCGGTTCCCGTTGCAGGAAACTTTCGCGGATTCCAGCTCGTAGCGGGGCGGGGCGACGCACTGCACTCGTCCATGAATGATCAGAGATAACTGGGTCACGAGTCGGGACTCGTACAATCCAAGGGCAAATATTTCTAAGCACTTTTTGCGACAAATTCGCACGAAACACGCTTTGCAGCCGACGGACAAAGATGATGGGTGGACTGCGTCGGCTTACACTTACCTGACTGCATAATGGCGATCAATGTAGTCTCAAGGCTTACATGTCAGGCTTTTGAACATGAGTTGCTATTTGTCGTTGTACCCGGAAATTGACTATCTACGGCTTTTAAGGCGGGGGCCGGTGACTGCTTTTTCGTGTTTGGCTGAATGCTTATCGACGTTGTTAGTACTTTAATATTTAATTCAGGACACTTCTCTTCACCTTTTGTTCCTGACTTGCAAAAAGGCATGCATAAAACGCTGCCAGCCTCTCCAGAATGTGAAGCGGGGTATGTTTGATTACCAACGTGAGCATGTCATGTTGGTGAGACCTTGTACCTTGTGTACAATTACGCCAATGATGATTCCAAATACTGGGAATATGCCTACATGATACGTTGGTTTCAGGCATGGCAATCCTGATGTTCGTGGGATGCCACCAGGATGACTTCGTTGGCCTCCAACAGGGGTACGTGTTGCGTGTGTACCGATGGTGCTGCTTTCGCCGCATTTGGCGATAATGTTCTTAATCAATGCGAGCTGCATTCTATTTAACTGTACAGTATGCTGTAAATATGCCTCGTCGTTTTGACGGGCACGTGATCTCCGGGATCGTTCCACATCTCGAGGCTTGGACCACAGGATCGCTGACAGGTGAGCAGGAGCCGGGCAAAAAATTGACAGCGAAGTAGAATGTCAAGCTAAACACGTTCTCTTCTAGTTTCCCTGGCTAGGGTCGCGAAAGAAGTACAATATTTTCCCTTCTGCTAAAAGGATTACATTATTTGTGAGATAAAAACACATCATGATGCCGCAAGTCGAAGCGGACGAGCCAGTTTATGCCTCGCTACCGAGTTGGTCTCTTGCTCATTTTATGCGTCATCACCCGGTCGAGGCCTCTCGGTGTGACCGGCGCCACCTGGCGGCTCGCCGGCCCCCCTCCCCCCTCCCCTGCCGCCCACGCTCAGCTTGCTCTCCACGGCGCCGTTTGGCCATCGCCGCACCGTGAAGACCTGGCAGCGGCCGACTCCCGGGAGAGGGGGGGGGGGGCTGCACGGGTGTGACCTCTGAGGACCCAGGCCCGCCCAAACTGGCGCGAGGCGGAGCGCCGCGGGGGTGGGGGTGTGGGCCGGTGTGGGGCCAGCTGACAACTTGGCGTACAGGTCATCGATTTCGCCGGTGTCATAAGCTTCAGTCGATTGGGCTCACTGCTATCTTAGAAATATTGAAACAGGTCGATATATGCACATGCAATGTGCGCCTTCTGTCTGCACGTGTGTCCTCCCAGCGGCTCTGTCAGCGTCTCCCCCTGTCTACCAACGTTCGGCCAGTGCCGCCATCTGTCTGCTCTTTCGGTCAGCGCCATTCGGTCACGGTTAGTGTTCCCCATCCACCTGTCTGTTTGTCCAGTCAGTCCCCCCTCCCCGCCGTCTGCTGCCACCCGGCCAGTGTCGCCCCGCTTGTCCGTCTGTCCAGTCAGTGCCGCGTCCCCCCACCTGCGACCGTCTGGGGTACGGCGCTGACCCCCAGCCGGCCGCCGGCAGGTACGGCGCGGCCATGGTCAACACTACGTGCTCGTCCCACTGCGCCTGCCCGTCGGACGAGTACGCGCCAGTGTGTGGCGCTGACGGCTTCACCTACCTGTCGCCGTGTCCTGGCCGGCTGCACGGAGACGGCGGCCGGGCCTGGCGCCCAGCAAACGGTGCGCGCTGGCCCCCCGCTCCGGAGGGAGCTGGCGGCTGGCGGCGGGCGGTCTTGTTGCTGCCTGAAATCAGGGCAACCGTAGTTACTGGATGGACAAGGCTCACGGGCATGATTTGGCTAGCATGATTAAACACTGAAGTGTTTTATCCGATGCATTTATATGCTTGATATAGCAAGAAGAAAACGTCAGTTTGCCTGTTCTTCGTGATCGGATATTTTCATACCATTCGGCACTAGGTGGTGCGGTTGTTTGCCGGTTTTGCCACTGTAGCTTTTGTCTGACACGACGCTCCTGGGTGTTACAGTATCAGAACTGTAGCTGCATAGACGAGGTCAACACGGGGGCCACCATTGGCTACTGCCCCCTCGACTGTGATAACTTCTTCTGGTACGTATGACCTGGTTTGGCGGATTATTCGCCGAGGTGTCGCTGGGGTTCTAAGTTGATATGATCAGCCTTCAGCATTATCTGCTGAAGTGGTGCTGACATTCTTGGCTGATATGATCAGCTTCTAGCACACGCAGCCGGAACCCTTGCCCCGGAAGGACATTTTTCTATGCTAACCCAGTTCAGTTACACCACAGCTCTGGGTAATGCGCACCAGCTTACCACGCCCAACGCTCACCCAAGACACATGTGGGGAGAATGCGTTCGGCATTCAGTGCCGTTCACTCAGTAGAGGGCGCCACGATGCCGCACCACGGCTGTGGGTGCCGGCCTTCTGGTCACGCTGCCGTCCAAGTTCGTGTCACTGACGCCGGCCGTCTGTTTGTGCCGCCGTCCAATCTCGTGTCACTGAAGCCGGCCGTCCGGTCGTGCTGTCGTCGAAGCTCATGCCACTGACGCCGGCCGTCTGGTCGTGCTGCCGACCAAGCTGATGTCACTGGCGCCGGCTGTCTGTTTGTGCCGCCTTCCAAGCTTATGCCACTGACACCGGCCGTCTGGTCGTGCTGCCGCCCAAGTTCGTGTCACTGACGCCGGCCGTCTGGTTGCGTTGTCGTCCAGGCTCGTGTCACTGACACCGGCCGTCTGGTCGCGTTGTCGTTCAAGTTCGTGTCACTGACGCCGGCCGTCTGGTCGCGTTGTCGTCCAGGCTCGTGTCACTGACACCGGCCGTCTGGTCGGGCTGCAGTCCAAGTTCGTGTCACTGACGCCCACCGTCTGCTTCCAGGTTCATCCCGATCTTTGTGTGTTCGTGCTGATTCACTCGACGTCGGAGGTGGGCGCCATCCTCGTGACGCTGCGCTGCGTCGACCCGCACGAGAAGGCCCTGGCGCTCGGGTTCATAGCCGTCGCCATCGGCCTGTTCGGTGGGTGCAGAGGGGTTGGGGTTGGGGGATGGATGGGGGGAGGTGCTGCTGCTGGTGTCTCGTCGATAATAAAAGTCCCGCGCCCCGGACACGTGACTTAGGTGTTACACTGCCTCGGCGCGTGCACTCGGTGAACGTAGGGTGGTGGCCATCCGACGGAAATCAGTAAACAAAATGGAAGCAGGGCTCCCACGCCAATGGAGGAAATATGTAAGCTCAACATGAGTGATTTATGGACATTCTGTGAAGAAACCGGTCTTTCAGGAGTTAGTCATCACTCTGGTATTCACTTCAGATCACAGTCACCAAATGTATGGGGTTCGCACGCATTACACATTTTTCTAACGTGAAGGACAGGTATTGGCGATATGTTACTACCGGCTTACCTTACACATAATAGCGTGTCACGAAGTACGCTTATTTTGCGGCTGTGATCTAAAAATCAACCGTTCTGAAAAGAAAATTATGAAGTATTTGAAAACTGTCCCAACCAACAGCCTCATGCCATGACGTTTTAACGTAATGAACAACGCTTGGTGATCGCCCTGGCCTCCTGCAACTGATATCATTTCAATCGGTTGCAATAAATTACTGCTACAATTTTTTTCATTCCGATTTTACTTGGTGAATGCAGATGAATGATTGTAATGAAATTATTAAGAGTAATTGCACTTGGTTGATACCAATTTTTCGCTTGTATTCATCCCATGGTCAGGGATGCTCTATCAATGTTTGCACTCACTGAGATCATTAGCGTTACCGTAATCGAGGGCTAACGATAGCGCTCTCCGACGGCATGGGACGCTGTACAGGGTGGATCGGGCTTGTCATCAGGTATTGCAGATATGACGTGTGTGGATAGCGTGATGTCTCGCTGTACCGTCACGCAGAGGCTGTCCGCCGCGCTTCGGCGCGTCCCCAGCGCCGTTCCCGGCGTGCGCAGTGCAATGTGCACCAGTGCGGCGTGCGCGCGCGACGCGGCGTGAGCGCACCGTGCCGTGAGTGGGACGCCGCGTCTGTCGGTGTTGCAGGTAACGTGCCGTGTCCCATCATTTACGGCGCCGTGGTGGACTCAGCCTGCCTGCTCTGGCAGACCAACTGCGACCAGCAGGGCGCCTGTCGGCTCTACGACACCGAACGGTTCCGTCTGCTGTTTTTCGGTGCGTGCGTCTCACTGACGGCGGGGTGGACACGCACATTCGCGTGCAGCGCGGTCTAACACGCACGCGCTCAGCACGCACGCAGCTGGCGCACGCATTCGCACACGCCGCGACTGCTGACGAATGCTTGTGGTCAGGTATGTATGCAAACATGAACATGTTCTGTTGACATCCGCATTGCTCACCACCACATAAACATCCGGAACCGCGCGTGCGTGTAAGTTGTTACGCTGTGGGCATTTGTTCACTCGGGCCGGCCTAATTCCTTCGCCCGATGTTGTGACGTCACTGCCGACATACCGCACGGCTGGTCGTTATCGTGTTAGGCCAGGGATGGGTGCTTGCATGCACGCTTTCACTTGCATAGCCTAACTGCATCACGGGATTTTGACGAGTTGTACACAGGTGCCACAACAGAGCACATTCACTCTGCTGGTTTCCCATGCACGCGGCAGAAATGATCTGTGTTGCGCCTTGTTCTGTATGCCGGATGCAAGAGAGCACCCGCGATTCAAGCGATTTGTGCTTTGCTGCCTTGCTTTTTCGTTTAAATATAGTGATACCTTTCAGGGAAACCTGATATAGTGGTTCTGTAAGTTAACGCAAAGACGAAAAGTATTCATGTGAAAAGCGCTGACATGCTGTGCTTCCTTTTGTTGTGATGTTCGTAAAATGATGTGCCTCTATGGAATGCAAGTGCGACAAAGCGTTGCACTGAATTTTGCCCCGAAATTATGGAGCTACATAAACAGGTACCATATTTGTATTTAAATTCCTATGTTTCGTCACATGGGCGCAAATAGCCAGACCACCTATTTTCATGCTCGAGAACGTCTTGAACCTTGCTATGTTCTCCTTGCCTTCACTATTGTCGCACCTGTTGATTCTTGACAGACGCATGTATTACTGGCGAGCCCATACGGCGACCACCAGCCCATACGGCGACCGGAGTAACGCGCTGGCGACTCAGTTCGTGTATCAGGCTGTTGCAATACTTTTGTTGACATTCATTGTCCGCACGTTTATGTTAAGCCATCGACTGATCCAGAGCGTCCCGTTAGTATAGCACAAAAGGGTCATTCCTGAATATTTCTTGACGCCCTGCGCCTCAATAACACTAGATCTCTAGCATTATACCCCTGGTGACGCGTGACAAGAATGCCATAAAAAGTCCGAAAAAGTCCGAAATTGGCGTTTGGGAACCATTTCCGGGAGGCGTTTGCTGTTGCGCACTCGCCTAGTGAGGGGTTCAAATAAGCTTCAAGAAACAACCATGTCCTTTGTCGACCCCTAACGGCGTTGGCATGTAGCCGATAACCTAGGCAATGGCCTGCGCGGCCAGTCTCCTAGGAAGCGGTTTGGTCCCTCCCTGCTAACCACCCACCCTGTCCCCGCAGGCATCACTTCAGCGGTTATGTTCGCGGCATTTCTGGTCGACTGCGTCGTCTGGTACAAGGCCGGCAAATCAACGCGTCGTCGCCGGCCGACCTGCACCAGAAGTCGCCGGCCCACACCCGCTCCCCGGGCGAGGGGGTCGCGGGCCAACCCGAGGCCGTGCCCCTCAAGCACGGCCCCTGACGGGGTGTCAGAGACCGTACGCCACGGGTCGCCGAGACCTGCCGACAGCGGGTCCCCGCGCGGAAGTGGTCATCGGCAGGACAGCGTCGCCTGAACGGGGCAGCTGTGTCAGAGACTGCACCCCGGCGCCACGGCAGGGCGGGGCGGGGCTGCGCCCGCTGCATCTGATGGCGGGCCACGGTCCGCCGCGGCTGTGCCGGAGGCTGTACCCGTCGCCGAAGTCGCGTACGTAGCCGTACCGCCCCGCTGCGGTTAGTCCGCCTTACACGCGGCCGTCTTGACTCACCGATAGACCAACGTAGCCACCAGACGCGCCGTGAGGCCGTGTGAACCCGTACCTGGCCGTGCGACACGTGAAACTCCGGAGCTGGCGGCGTGCATAGTTCCGGGAAAGCCGGCGAGCGGCAGTGGCCGCGCGCGGACGGGTTGTCCACGTTGGAGTCCCGGCTCCACCGGGGCGGGGCCCTACCGGTCCCCCGCGGGCCCAGAGGCTGGGTCCGGGAGTGTTCAGACCAGTGACTCGGGCCAGTCCGGTCTCTGTTCAGACCAGTGACTCAAGCCAGTCCGGTCTCTGTTCGGGCTAGCGACTCGTGCCAGTCTGGTCTGTTCGGGCCAGTGACTCGCGCCAGTCCGGTCTGTTCGGGCCAGCGACTCAGGCCAGTCCGATCTGTGTCTAGGCTAGTGACTCTGGTCCGTCCGGACTGCGCCCAAGCTAGTGACTCGAGTCAGCCAGGTCCACTTTCCATGTCTGTGACGCGGCTCAGTCCGGTCCGCGCCCAAGCCAGTGACACGTGTCAGTCCGGTTTGTGCCCCAAACCGTTTGTGGGTTGTGGGCGGCTCGAAGCCGGTCATGATGTACGTCCTCAGGGGAGAAACGTCGGGCAGTGGTGCGGAGTGCCTGGTCATGTTCCCTGGACCGACCTGACCTGACCCGGTATGAGTGGCTCTGTCCACCGCCTCGACCCCGGCTCAAGGGTCGACAGAGCGATTTTGATATATCCATTGCAGCCGGTACGCGCTGCGCGTGCATTTACCATCTGTGTCATTGTATACTTGAAACGCCGAAAGCGTCAAATTTCGTGTGCGCGTTGGCTTCCATGGTTCGGCTCACCAGTGTATCGTTGTCATGTGCGCACGCCCGTCCGCGGTATTTGTTGTATTATCGGTCTCTTTTATGATCTGTTTACCTGCTAAGCTGCGACTGTTTAACGTTGTTTAGATGTTTAATTCTTCGTCGTCTACCGTACCCGTCTTGTTCGATTCGGAAACGTTATAGGAACTCGGCTACATTATTTTAAATGTCTCGCGGCTTCCGATAGTTTGAGCGGGGTTGATCGAGAGGTCGTTGCCCCCTCCGCCCTTGGTCGAGAGGTCGTTGCCCCCTCCGCCCCGCAACTGTGCCGTCCAACTTTAGCCTAGACCGCGGTCTTACTTCGCAACCTTACCAGTTGCTTTGTCTTTTGTGAGTTTGCAATATTGCGATCGTCCGCTCTAATATCCAATGCCAGATTTGTTGTATGTGGTGTCCAAATACGAATCATGTACCCCGTCCCAGAGGTGTTCCTTCCAATAACATGCTTACTGGGCCGGCACGGTCGGCACGAAGATGACCGGTTCCCACCAAAAAAATGAACAGACAAAAGACGAATCGAAAAAGTTCAACGCAGAGAATCGAAACGGAAAAAATCGAATAACAAAAAGCCGGCAGGGTACAAGAAGTCGCAAAAATGAAGCAAAAAAGAAAAATAAAGAGGTAGAGAGAAAGATAAAAGCACAATTGGAAAGAGTTTAATGGCAAAAAGTCGAAATGGATGAAGTTCAAATCTGAAAAGTCGTGGGATCAAAAGTCAAATGAAATGAGAGTCAAGTGAGAATAAAAGCCGAGTCGAAGAAAGTCGCGAGGCAAAAGATCCGAAGGAAGAGACGCCGATAAGGAAAAGCTAGATCAGAAAACATTTCAAAGGAGGGAAAGTCGACATGCATACATTTGGATGGAATCTATTCCATTTTGCGTACATTGATATGTTTACATCCATGGGGATATTTACATGGATCGGGATATTACGTGCATTGACATGTTTGCGTACATTGGGATACATTTGAATTGGGATGCAAGTACACGAACAGGTAGCCAAAGAATTTAAGGGCAGGAGAGTCACCAGGGCCTGACACCTGGTATGGAAGCAAATGTCAATGTTGCACTGGAACGCGGCGTGGACTCGGTTGGGCTCCGTCGCCTCGCATCCCAGGGCCCTCGAAGCCAGGCCCACCCGCGTGCACCCGGTAAACGCCCGCGGCGGCAGCCAGCCTTCGCGCCCTCACGAACCGAGCCGAGCGCAAGGCGCCTTGAGACTATCAGACGGCCGATCAGCCGTGGGCACCCTGCCAGCTGCTATCTATCAACGCTCCTGAACGTTGTCTCCCCAGCTATTAGCTGGGGCGGGTCGTGAGCAACGGAGGCGGCCACGGCACGGGGCGGCGCCGGTCGCAAACCCCGTGTGTTTGTTAGTTCTGGTCCTAGATAGATACGTATCTGGCTGACATGTGGTGGCTCCTGGTTCGCACTTCTCCCTGCCGAAAACGGGTTCTTGGAGCCCGGGTGCTCCTACCACAAGCACCACCCGCTGGTTTCTGGATTTTGGACCTGGACCTGAATTTTGTTGTTCTGCTATCAGTGCATCCTGATTCCCGATCCGCACTGTTTTTCCGCAGTTAAAGATATCGGTTCCTGGTTCCAACTGGTTTATTCACAAACGACAGAAACTACTTCCTGATATTTATATATTTCCCACGAACACAAGACCCTGATTTTAATTAGGCTTTCACAGGCACCAGAACTTGGTTCTCACGGGCTTGGCGCAAACACTAGACGCAGGTTTCTGGTACCCAATGTTTTACTCAGGAAACGCCAGATGGTACTTCCTAACTTTCATTGGCCTATTCGTGGACACTAGCCCAGGTTACCATTTGACAGTTATTGAAGAAAAATTGTTCAAAGTAAAAGATATATTGCATAATCACCCGTCATATTCTCGAATGCAAGGTGCATTACACCAGTAAACCGTGAATATGCCCGATACCCACTGGCTTCTGACGATAATTTCATGTAAGATTTTGTTCTCGCTGGTTTCCTTCATCTCCCTTTATCCTCATGGGTTTTTGCTTATTTTTGTGACATTTCAGGTTAAACCTTTTTTCTTGATGTCTCGGCTGAATTCCACCCTGGTTCTTGGTTCCTGCTGGATGCCTTGGCTTATGTCCAAGCTGGATCTTGGCTTGGTTGCTTTTTCAGCACAGTTCGGTGTTGAATCCTGGGTCTTGATGCGTCTTACTTCGTTTGATTTCAAACTTGTTCCTGGACACTTCCTGGTCCCAGAACAAGGGACTGGTTCCCGAGAAGAGATATTAGGAATCAGGCACATGTCTGGTCGCGAGGAGAAATGTGACTATTAAGCTATGTCAGTAATTACCTGGATGCTTAACGGCATACATATGTTTCTTCTGTACTTTTATCTAGTTTTCTCACGCATGCAATAGATTTCGTTTATAATAGATGAGCTATAGACCGGTAAGTTTGACAATTTTCAGAACATGTTACTTGAAACGCTGTTCGGTTTTTAACCGTGCAATTATCCGACTGCCTTTGCAGCGGGGTTCGTCCACAGGTAATACCAAAATGTTGACGTGCCCCTCGTCGACATTTAGTTTTAGTTTCGATCTCCTCCCCGTCCACTTTCATCTCTACCTGTTTTTTTACCCTTGACTTTCCCGAGTGTGAGTGAGAGTGATTTTTCAGCACAACATTCCAGGATTCCTGTGGAATTTTATCCTTCCTGGACTTCCCGCCTCCCCTCTTTCCGCTTTTGACCTTTTATGCCTGCCGAACTTTATCTGTTTCGGCTTTTTGTCTTTCGACTTTTCTCTGATACGTCTTCCATCCCTGTCGACTTCTTTCTTTGTCGGCTGTCTGCCGCTCTACTTTTTAGTTCGACTTTTTCCATTCGACCTTTTCCATTCGGCTTTTTGTCCGGACACCAAGATGGACAAGTGGATCGCTCCCCATCTGGCAGCGAGTCACCAGCAACGGGCCGCATGCTTTCAGTCCAACAACTTCACCTGCGGTTCAGGCCGCAGCTTTCTCTAGTCATGTTCAAATCACCTCCTGTAGTCATGTTCACATCTTTATCAAACGTTGAGTCACATGTTCAAATCACCTCCTGTAGTCATGTTCACATCTTTATCAAACGTTGAGTCACATGCCGCCACTGAAGCTTGTTGATTAGCATTCGCGGTGCTATTTTTAAGATAGATGACTAACTGACGCCAATTATGCTGCCGAGAACAGCCTACATCGACCCCATGGTCACGGCATGTAAGTAACCGCTTCAAATACGTCCGGAGGTCTTACGCGGTTCCTTTTGACAAGCTGTGTACACTGGTAGGTTACTTTCTTTCGTGAGGTCAATAGCCGAGCATTCTGAACAGTGTCCAATGGAACGAAGTGGTTTACAGTGTATGGGGTTTTAACCTGAAATAACAATTTTGAAGCTCATTCAGCGCAGTTCACAGCCATGCCTTTTTGAGACGTGATGTCTTTTTTTCTGAATTTGACGTCCGTGAACCTGTGTAGACCACCTCGCGCAGATCATTTCAAGTCACCCAGACATGCATGACGTCAAACGTCACGCGAGTGCCGTCATTTCAATGGCCATGAAGTGCTCAAGGCTAGCACAAATATGACCATGGAATTATTCGTGTCTAGTGCACGTCAACACGCCTCGTGGCATCAACGAACATCAGTTGGTCTTCAATTGGCTCAACGCGTGAACGTAAGTTTCGAATATGAATCACGTTTTGGGCTGCGCGAAGCAGGAATTTGGGCGGCCGTCACGAGTTATGGCGAGGTTCAGATTGGGATTGAAATAACTTTCAGCGTCACAACCGAGTATGCAAATGCAAGTAGACAATAAAGAAAAACGGCGTAATATATACGAACCGCAGGAGAAAGGCCCAAAAGGCGAGAACACGACAATATTTGGGCTAAAACGCTCACCGCCAAACAACCTACATTTCGGCACGTTGATGTACCGCAAGGAAGTTAGTCCGTCCGCTACAGTGGCAGTTCTGACACGGCCAGTCTGGCAGCGATTCCGACGTCATAAAAACGTTCCATGACGAAATCAAATATGACGCATCGAGAGACTTCTCTACTAAATAGTGAAATGTTGTTGTCTAGACGAGTCTTTTACACTCAAGGGAAACCCACAGACACAAAAAGCTTATTTTATCATATCTGATGCTTCCTTCAATACCTTCAAATGTGGAATATTTCATAAGTTGTTAGGTGAATTTTCGAGGAACCTTATACGTGAACAAAAGACGGTAGTAATAGCCTCATTTCCTGGAGAAAAACCGGGAGTTAGATATAGATGCGTTGATATCTCGGCAACATGTCTTTATGGAAACGAATGGCGTAAGCACAAATGTTCTTTCTGCTATTCGTTTCGATAAAATAATGTTGTCAAAATATTAACGCAGCTGTATCTCCATTCCCCTTGTTGTTCTCCAGGTAATAAGGCTATTACTATTGTCTTTTCTATGTGGAACATTCCCTTCAACTACAAAACTTCTGTTTTTTTTTAAAATCTTTAGTCCGATTCCTTGGCACCGAATGGATTTCTTGGACCAGAGCTCACACAAAGCAGTGTTTGTAGAGTGAACTCTGATCCATACCATCCGATCTTCAAATTCCAGGTCAACGACATAATTTGGTGACGCGAGCATAAAGGAAATGTTCTACACTAGAAGATATTGAAGCAAGCATCAGATATAAGTTCACATATCACTTTTGGCATGTTTTTAAGTGAAAAAGGTTGCTTTAGATAACACGACTTCTCTGTGCAGTAAATATGCTCCTTCATATGCCATTGTTTGGCTACGTCATCGTACCTTGCACCGTATTTACTAAGGGCCAGTTGACAGCAGCTATATCTGAAAATCGTGCTCACGAACGCCAGATATGGACGACTGGGCAATTATATTTTTCTTGGCCGTGATCGCCGCATAGTCAACGGGATGACAGGATTTGAATGGACGTTATCATGGTGTCATGGATGCCTGGGCGACTTTGAAATAGCCTCCCCGAAAAAGCCTGCACATCTTCGCGGGCATGTAGCTCAGAAACTAGAAGGGTGAAGGCCTTAACAAGAGCGGAGCTGTGAACTGCACCGAATGATCTCATGATGGCTGTTTCAGTTCAAACCCTATGCAAATGCAGAGCACTCCATTTAAGCCCTGCAATGTTCAGTGCGCTCCACTCTGCCCTTTGACGTCATCTGACCATTGATGCATCACTGGCCATAGCCATAGCACTTTGCCACAGCACATTGAATATACATAAATTATGCCAGAAGAGAATGCCTGACATTTTACATCCCAGAAATAAATCTTGAAGGGAGCGTTTCACATTTCCATGGGGTTTTGAACCGAGATTGCCATTTTGAAAACCCTTCCGTGCTGTTCACAATCCTGCCCTTCTTAATAGCTGAGCCCTCCAGTTTCTTAGCTACACGTCCGCGAAAATGGGGAAAGGTATTTCGGTGAGATCATATCAAAGTAACCTCGCCTTACATGACGTCGTAATAACGTCATTTAATTGATCTCATTCCATAAACCATGCTGTGATCAAGGCCAAGAAAAACATAATTGTCGAGGCGCTCATCCTTGGTGTTTGTGAGCCTGATTTCTAGAACGCACCGTCCATTGACTCTCAGTCAATGTTGTGCTGTGTTTGATGGCGTAATCAAACCATGACGCATTGAGGAGCATAATTGGTAAAGAGAGAATTGTGCTGTCTAGTGCGGTCTTTTCCATTAAAGAATATACTAACAGTCTTAAGTGAGCTTGTTTTAACATAGCTGATACATGCTTTAATATCTTCATATGTAAAACATTTCCATCAAAGCGCGCGTCATCTTATAGGTATAGTTGTGATTGGTAACACGTATCATGCACAAATCATGCTAGAAATGAAATTCTGACGTTTTGGCGTCATAGATGTAAAACGTCAAGTGCATTTTATCCAAAGTGAAACCTAATGGGTTTTAGGTAGAGGCCAACTACCGTGACCCAGGTGGCCTCTGGCTCTACGATTAGTCTCATTTTTGGTAAACCGGCACCTGAGAGGTAGTTCGTCGAATAAACAACTCGTTAATGGAAAACGGACAGCCTTGCCCACAATTCAGTCTCTGGAGGTATTTACCCCGAAGAGATTGGATAAGCCGTCAAAACATAAAAAGAGTTCACCCCACGCAGTCGTGACCCCGTTAAACAAATCATTGTGTCTTACCTTAAAAAGCTATTTTAATGCCTGTTGGTGCACACAATACTTGAGCTCCATACCAATGACTTCGTTTTTTACCTAATACTACAATAATGGCACGTGAAAAGGTTTGTACTCGGTGAAATTTAAATATTTCACATAAATGTCATGTACACCGCCGGAACATTCCGATCGAATGTCCTTTACGACCGAATGCGCGCAGCACTGGGCAAATCGGCCTGTTGCAATGTGCTTAGTGTTACCGCTGAGTTCCCTGCTGGCCTTTCAAACTCGATTATCGATATGATCACGACAGGTACTTGCGGGGGCCCAGCCGGGTCCTCGGAACTGTAGAACGGTAAATCATTAAGAAGCCAAAGAGGTATTTTCACTGCCTGTATGACACTTTTTATATCGTTAGTGCTACCAATAACGATATGAAAAGTACCACGCAAGCAGTGAAAACACTTCTTTGTTTTCACAACACGCAACGGCTCGAGTTGCGTCAGCGTTCGATTGCACCGACGTTCAGCCCGGTTTTTCTTTTTCCTGCCGTCGCGGGCGGCCTGGGAAAGTCACGCCCGACCGATCTGTTCCGGCAAAGGTTACCTGAACTGTTGGGGCGTCCAGCGAATGTTAACGGCGCTTGGTCATCCGGATAAGCAACGAAAGAGGCGTCGCAATTCTGTAAAAGTGTATTGTTCCAACCATCTTGATTGCATTCAAAGAGAGCTTTCGGGATAATCTCTATCCCGTCTTAAGCCTTGTTCAATGATATTCATGAAAACAGATTTAGGTGCGCATAAAGAAAACCTAAAAAGTCACGTGCGCTCTAGCATACTTATCCCTCCGAGGCAGCGAAAGCAGTATGCATGGCTGGTTTGTCAACGCTGCGGCTGAAATTACAGGTGAAACCAGCGGTTTGGAATGCTTTCTACATGCGCACCAACTTGTTTCGTGAAGCGTTAGGAAGAACCATTCTCCGTTGCGTGGTTAGTTTGCCTGCTCGCTGGGCGCCTATCCTACCTATCACTGCGAGACCAACAACTCAGGACCTACGGAGACCACAACGCCGGGAGTCAGTTTTCTGTCTGCTATATCGCAAGCGCACGTGTTTCAACCAATTGTATGTGTATTTTGTCGTTGTTGCATTCGAGAGTAAGGATGGACGGCTCCTCGAACGAACAAGGGTTGGACGGATCCATGCCAATTTTGGAGCCTGTTTTTACCTATGATGGTAAAAACGATGGCGTTCAACCCGCGCGCAGTTTGACAGAATCCGGCCACGCCCCTGATTGGTATTTTTTAACAGGAAAGCACGAGTGAACATTCGCGAGGTGAAAAGCGTCCGCTGTAATCCGTTACAGTCATGTGATTCCTGGTCAACTGCATTTTTGCTTCTGAACACGTGATGCATTAAAGGGAAGAGGGGAATTGTAGAGTTTTTACTCTGAGCTTAGCTGTACCATAACTACTGAGGAAAGAGCTAAGATGTGTACATCTGCAGACGGCTATACCCTTCAAGTATTTATGAAGTGATAGACTTTTGGGGAGAACGTCTTCGTTGTTTGGGAGATAATCTCTGAATGAACACTTCAAATGATTCGTCTACCGCTCTAAGATAAATTGTATCCCATGGTGGTGGAAGCTGCATCGATTTTTATCTGGAGTAGGTCGCATCGCAAGCACGCTGAATGCGTTACGATATGTAAACAAATGGTGCTCGTCCCTGCTATTTCGTAATTCATCGTGGTTACGATTTAACAAATATGTGACGTTTCTAACCAGCAAGTTTATATTTTTCAGCTACAACCACCTCGGTTTGGTTCCTAAGGCAGGAATTATGGATCTAAATAGGTACTGAAAATGGCGACTTATTGTCTGGATGAGTATAAGCCGTGGCAAGGTGTCACGGCAGTTATGTCAATCATGCCAGTCAATCACTGAAGTAAATCAGTCACCGGCATCGTTGTCGGCATATTGTATCAGAGATACATGTCCCATGCACAACTGATACAACACGCACCGCCCAATATCTTGGAAGGAAGTTCGCACGACACCGACATCCTTGATGAGCAGAAGCCAAATGTGTTGCACCATATGCTGTCCATGACCTTCCCACCACTCCGCGTTACATGCATATTTGTCGCACTAAGTGGGCGATAATGCCCTAAACACACATTTTCATTACTCGCTAGAGCTGCTAGCGTTACGCAAGGAGTATATTTGCTGCGCTCACCTCAAGGTGCGTGCGTGCGTGCGGCCGGAAGTAAAATGGAAGATGGAGGGCGCTACTGTGCGCCATCCGAGTGACCCAAGGCCGACACCTGTCGCTTTGATTTATAGATAAATTATAATTAGATTAGATATAAATTATTTATAGATTATAGATAAATTCCCTTGATGCTGCTTGGACATAATGCAACTCACCCTACTCCCCGCTATTTTCTGATAGCTTCTGGACTATCTCAGTCAAAGCAATTAAACATTGAAAATTAAAGAAAATTAACAAATAGAAATCAAGTGGGATAAATCCGGTGAAGCATTCCGATGGGAGAAAACAGTTAAAACCAAGACCAATTAAAACAAAACAACCCGAAAATAAAGTGCCCAATCAGGGGGCTTTTTTGAGAGGGGGAAGGGGCACCAAGTTCTAGAAGGAACAACAACGAGGCGTTCCCCTCCCATGACGAAATCATGGATCCGCTCCTGAACAGGGCTCACCATGTTCCGAGTTTGCCATAGACTTTTACGTTCGCTACAATCAAGACATCTAGGAGCCTTTGACAAGCTTACCCATTCTTAATCACGGTGCATCCCCAAGGCAGCCCACCACCAAGCTATTTTTCAGGCCTACGGTAGCTCCCACGCTTCTGGGCTTTCAATCAGCTCATGCTTTGGGAACGAAAAGAGTTCTGCTGCACTCTCGCATGCAACCTGCTACTGGGCTATCATCATACACAACAATGGCTGACAGAAGCCTCAGGCCAGTATTGAGCGAGTTAATAATTTGGTGGCAACGGACACCCAGTAGATCACGCCATTAAGTGACAACCATTTTTTAAAAAAATCGTAGGCCACTTACCAACAATTTCACGCACGTGCCGTTCACAGGCCTTAGTGAAACGACGGCGAAGAAAGGGAAAGGTTCATCAAAGTTTTGTTTCAGCGTAATCTCGATTAGTCCAAGGAGCTCAGTCCGAAAGACGGGACGAATTTTGGAATTGGGAGCATTCGCATGTAACTGCGCCACATGCTTCCCAGCGGCGTGTCTGGTGTCCGTAGGTGGGCGTTTCCTCAAATGTTCATTGCAACGGTGCCGGATAGGACGCTTGCACCCGTTTCCATGAAGCTTGCCCCGCCTCTCTGTGTCACACAGCTTGCACGTGATTTTACGCACCACGCTTCCGAACTTACATATACCAACCAGGAGGTGGTTACTCGTTGGTGGTCCGGTGGATATGGCAGCTTTGACACCTTTTATACCTGGATTTTCTTCTATCTTTTCGTTTTCCCATAATTTATTCGGCCCTTTCTAGATCAACAAGTCCGCAGCGTTAGCGGGTTTTTTCCTGCGCTTTGGAAACGTTGTGGAGGGTGGTGCGAGTTGTATCACGGCCGGGTAGTATCGGGGTGATTGAGTCCCTATGCGACGAATAGCAAACTTGACTCACTCATTTAACCCACAGCAGCGTCCTTTTTTGTCAGTGTACTTCCAGCTGCACACGTGCGCGTGCGTTGGGTTAGGCGCGCCATTTTTCTGGATATGATTTGATGTATTCTAGTGTATTTCATGCGTTTTTTATGTATTTGATCATATTTTGGTGTATGATGTATCCTTTTAAGTGTCTCCGCACCGAACACCAGGCCACCCTCTTCGTATCGCCAAAATAGCAGCTGTTAGGGAGCAACATGAAAAATGGTGAAAAGAAGCATCAAAAAAAGAATCGCACTCAGACAAGACTTGTGAACCCATCAAATTGAAAGCTTCAAACTACGATTAGCATGATGACCGGTTCCTGTTCCCTTGCTTGCGTGCTGTTTGGTGAAAAGTTGGGTTGGTAACAGGTGAAATGTGTCGTGACAGGCTTACATCCTTGAAACTGGATTTTTATGAGATCAAGTAGCCTTAGATATGAGTCTTCCGGCACCTCATAGCTACTGAAAGGGAGACCACTGCCAATTGTAAAGCACAGGGCTTGGCGAAAATCTTGATGCTTCGAAAGAAATGTTCAATTTTGTCGGAATGTTATGCTAAACATAAACTTATCCGAACTAGTAACACAACTCGGTTTTGTTTTTCTTTTCAGAAAAGCTGACTTGCTGTTAGGTTCATGGCTATGGTCGGTAACCTTTCACCCATGATTACATCAATACCACAGGTACTTTTCAAAGTTCCTAGATCCACCAGCCGACCTAGAGGGGTATTGGGTAAGGAAGAGGCAAGAGTTTGCATTTCGTGTCAGGTATTCCGCTGCTGCCAGCGATGTCATCACAAGAATTTGAGCATACGTCAGCATCCGCAGTTCAGGCCGGCCAGGCCATCCTAGTCACGCCCTTAACAGGCTTACATATTTGCAGCCGCTGCCCCTCTCCGTCCCCATGCTCGCAGCGTAATCTAGATAATGCCTCGGATTCCGCTGACCACATTTGCGTCATAAGTACGAGCAAGGCCACAGGCAGCGTGAGCTCTAATGTCAACTAACGGGCGATGTTGCAGCCTTACAAGTCTGCCCGGCCGAACCCCGGCAGCAAGCCCCGGTGTGATGCGTGTAGCATGCGCATATGATGCATGTAAGATAACACAACATGATGATGCTTGACAAAAGAGCATATGCCTTCGGTACCCTCTTTTTAATGCGAAGCTGCCCAGGAGGGCCCATGTGAGGAGGCTCCTTTTTCCAAGAAGCCCCTTGAAAATCCTGCACCCCCCCCCCCCCCAACTCAAAATCCGTGGCGCCACCGCTGAGAATGGGTGCCACACACACAATTTGCCACTCGTTGGGAAAACCCCGAGTTGCGAGAGAGCGGCTAATGCCCACGGAAGATGCGGAACGATCACAGTGAGGCGTCGCTGCACTGCTATGGTCGGCACCCCGTCCACACCCACCGCTCTCGAGCTCATCCGCCGGACCGACGAGGATAGTTCAGGGAGAGTAGTGGACTAGCAAGTGAAGAAGATCGTGTCGTCGTTAATCGGTTGTCTAGGTGACTGTTCCTTGCTGCTGGACAGCGTTTGTAAAGGTCTCACGGCATGATCGCACTGAGCTGAATGTTATACTTACTGAATGCTATACCTTTTGACAGGGAAGTGCATGCACCGCATATGCCACAGAGCATTTTGCGTCCGCCTGAGCAGGATTTTCAGGCGGAACGAACTCGCTTCCAAGGCGTCGCGCCTTACATGTGGTATCAGCTGTGCCTGGGGAACACTGCATCAGCGACGCAGTGTGCAACAAGGAGAGTGATCGATCGATTAATGTCAACGAACGGCTAGCATGATTGCCATGACCTTTGTCATTCAGGCAATGCATTGTCATTTACAGAAACTTGGATCTATAATCCTTACCTGAGAAACCGAAACCATAGCGGCATTGGCGGTAAAACAATCACTGATTAAAAAGGAAAAATTGTCCTGTCGCAACTACGAGGACGAAGTGGCACAGATGAGCGTATTCTGTTTGCATATCTACATTGTTGTTCTACTTTGTTTATCTTTAATCACTGCTTCAATCACTGATTAAAAAGGAAAAATTGTCCTGTCGCAACTACGAGGACGAAGTGGCATAGATGAGCGTATTCTGTTTGCATATCTACATTGTTGTTCTACTTTGTTTATCTTTAATCACTGCTTCAATCACTGATTAAAAAGGAAAAATTGTCCTGTCGCAACTACGAGGACGAAGTGGCATAGATGAGCGTATTCTGTTTGCATATCTACATTGTTGTTCTACTTTGTTTACATATCTATATGGCTTACCTATTTTACCTACGCATTTATATATCGCATCGTATTCAGCTTGCTTACGATGCAGCCTTCTCCACGCACGGATGTCAAATTGTATTATTTCATGTTGGTCACTGGCCCCCCGCAGTGCCTAATATCCCCTCTAACCGTCAGTTCGCCCCCCCCCCCCCTCCAACCTTCTGGATCCTGAGAGCAAGCAGAACATTAAGAACGGGAGCTCTCAATTTACCAAATGTGAGGAGGGTGTCCAGTATCCAACCGTTTCTCAGGTAAAAAAACACAGAACATGAAAACCACGATGTCATGACCAGTTGGTGCAGCTGACTGAGCTTGTCACAATTTGACAGTTCCGAGTTTGTATCGTGTTTACCTGAGTATTTTTTGTGTTTGCTGTATGCTGCACATGCCCTGTTGGCTCTAGTTCAGTTGTGAGTTATTGTCCGAGTGCTTTGTCTTTATTCAGCAATGTTGCAAGCTCTACAGACTGCAGCAAGTTGTGCTGCCCTGCAGCAGCGTCGTATCAGAGAATGAAAACAAGTAGTCGCACATTACCCTCTAAAAACGTGACAAATTTACCGGCTGTCAACTTTCGGAAGAACTCCTGAGACGTGCCGACCTCCACTTCGATGTAAATGATAAATGGGACAGTCACGTAAACCTTGCGATCCACGCGAGCCAGCTTCACGGATAGCGGTAATCGTCCGACAACGACCACCAAAACATCACCAGCCGTGTCCGGCATGCCTAACGTAAGTGTTGCGTTACAGTCTGCAGCCCGCCTACCTTCCTACAGCCCAAGGATTTCCGTGACAGTCTTTGAGAGTCACGCACATCAATTAACACTTTTTTCTTTCCCGAGTCGAGCACACCCAATAACGCCAGAAGTCACATAACATGGACAAATTGAACAAAATGGACCCTACGTCGATTACCAAAACCTGGTTCTGACGATCCGCGCTCAGCAAATCGATAGACGACAACTTCTAGACGACAACTTCAGCTTCGATAGATGCTCGACGACAACTTCAATTTCGATAGATGCTCGACGACAACTTCAACTTCGATAGATGCTCGACGACAACTTCTCACGCCGAGGAGCAGCGAGAAAACGTAGTGGAGCTGTTGTATTTTACTGGCGTGTTAAGCCAATTTCCCGCAAATGCCTCCAGCCTGTTTTGCGGAACTTCACCCCCGTGGCGGGATTTAATGACCGTGACGCAGCGGGTCGCCGCCACGTGGGCTCGGCGTCGTACCTCTCATAGCACAGCTCCGAAGTGGACAGCGACTGGGTCAAGAGGCAGGGGATCAAAGTGAATGCAAGGCAATTGGCAGCTTAATTAGAGGACGTCTTTAACTAAAAACGGCGGGTTTAATCGCCCTTATTGATTCAGAATCGGGTTCAGATCAAGAGAAAACTCAACAGCCAAAATGTTCCAACTCTTAGCGGTCGAGTGACATCGATTGCTTAGTTTGCCATGGAACAACCCAAGACCCTGACTCATAGATGAGCTGGGTACCGTACCTTTAAACGTTGGAGTCTGTTAGTATGTTTGCAGTGCGTGGTTACTATCCATGGTGTTGTAACTCGCTCGCAACATTATTAGCCCATCCATCGCAAGTCATAGTATCCCCTCCCCCCCCCCCCCCCCCAGCACAATTCATGGTAGCCCATCGCCTCACAAAGTCTGACTGCGCTCCTGCTTACATTTATAAATTTAATTTGCAAAACGCTGCTAGCAGAAGCGGTCAAAGGTGATGCCTCACATTTGAAGATGTTGAAGTAAGCATCAGATATGATTAAATATGCTCACATGTACATGTTGCATACAAGTGAGTGTGAAATATGCTTACTTGTATGTATTGGTATACATTGCCGTGCAAACAGCTGCTCTGGAGAGCAACATTATTCTGTTTAATGAATATGCCTTTAATTATGTCGTTCATTACATTATCGTACCATGCACAACATTGACTGAGAGCCGGTTGACGACCGTTACATCTGGAGATCATGCTAAAAGATGTGGCATATGAACGACGCAACAAGTGCGTTTTTCTTGGCCTTGATTGCAGCATGGCTCATGAAATGGCAGAATCTGAATGACTCTATAAATGCATCACAGATGTCTGGATGACCTTGAAATAACCCGCTTGTAGAAGTCTGCACATCTTGGCGGCGTGTAGTCCAGGACTATACGGATTTGGTTCTTAAGAAGGGCAGTGCTGTTAACTGTACCGAATGATCTTCAAGATAGCCATGTCAGCTGAAAACCCCATTCAAATGTGGAACACCCTCTGAAGCGTCTCCTCGGCGCTACATTTTTTAGCGTTTATTTTCACTCCTAGGCTCTCCCTAGATTTAATGGTGCATGTGTGTTGAAGAGCCCCAGTTAATGTCAAGCTGATCAACGACGTTTAGATATTGTCATGCAGTACTGCACGGACATCGAAAGTGTTAGATGTAAATATAACCTGAAATTACTTACCTGCAAGAATATAAGCCTTAGCCCTCGACCAGGTTCGTTGCTTTCTGATATGCGACCTGATCTGGGCGGTCATGAACGCATATAGTGGCCACCAGGAGCACTTCCAAGCTCCCTTGTGTTCTGTGCAGCCGCTCAGATGTGCGCGACTAAGTGACGGCATCAAAACAGTTCGGATAGACACGCAAGCAGAGGTAGATCAAGAACGCCCGGTGTTGTTTTACGTCATGCAACGTATTTTGTGCGTTTGTGGCGCGCTAAACTTGGTCTTTGAAAATTGGGTACGCCTTTCCCACAGTTAATCCTGCATACGCACCTGGATACGGGATGGGCGTGATGCGACCCTGTCTTTCTAAACTTAGAAAGATAAGACCTGGCGGAAAAAGCACCAGTGAGTTGTCACAATTGTTCACAAGCCTTGTGTTAATAGGCCAAAAACTGGCTCTGCACAACCAGTTCAAATGTCAGGTTCCCATAAAACGAGGCACCCTTTCGGCGTTCCCTGCCAATATCTACAAAGTTATGCGATATAGTAGCATGCATTCGGCACAGGTGTGCTTGTTGTATACATATGAGGAGAATAGTGTGTGTTTTCACACATACTTTTCTACTCTACTACTAGTTTACGCATACTTTTCTACTTTTTAAAGCAAATGTGTTTATAATGCAGGGTTTTCTCGAGTGTCGACCACTTCTCATCGGGGGCGCTGTCCGGCATCGCGACATCAAATGTGTTTATAATGCAGGGTTTCTCGAGTGTCGACCACTTCTCATCCGGGGCGCTGTCCGGCATCGCGACATCAAATGTGTTTATAATGCAGGGGTTGTCGAGTGTCGACCACTTCTCATCCGGGGCGCTGTCCGGCATCGCGACATCAAATGTGTTTATAATGCAGGGTTTTCGAGTGTCGACCACTTCTCATCTGGGGCGCTGTCCAGCATCGCGACATCAAATACAAACGCCATTTCACTTTAGGA
This sequence comes from Pollicipes pollicipes, assembly GCF_011947565.3. Classification (NCBI taxonomy): domain Eukaryota; kingdom Metazoa; phylum Arthropoda; class Thecostraca; order Pollicipedomorpha; family Pollicipedidae; genus Pollicipes; species Pollicipes pollicipes. The sequence goes on along the minus strand of NW_023596576.1, from coordinate 40,811,648 downwards.
ACCTCTTATCTGCTCTTGACGATGTTAAGATCTCAGCCGAACGGTGTGGAAAGTTGCATTTCGCATGGTCAACCTGTTCTTATGGCATTCGATTAAGACCAGGTGAGTCACTCTATGCCGCCGCACACTGTGAGAATTTGAGTTCAGAAATCGCCAAATATATAGCTCAAAAAATCAGCCAACAAAAAATTTCTGAAACCCACCTGAATGTCAGAAATTCATTTCGCTCGTTCTGTGGAAAAGTTGGAGTAACGTGCCCCTTTGCCACATGTCTCGGAGCGACACACTGTGACTGCGGATGTCATCGTTCGGTTGGGTTGAAAGAAATCCCAGAAAACGTGGTTTCATACTTTATACCAAAATAAGCTTCTTTGGATAACACCTTAAGAGTGCGGAGATATGGGGCATTTTCGACAATTGCTTACGTCATCGCAAGTTCACTGTTTCTTATTTAATGTATATATATATATATATATATATATATATATATATATATATACACAACGGCAGAATGGCAGATAAAGATGCGTCAAGCAGCATCCATGTGGGGGAGAGGACTAATAACCGCGGCGTTATCACATTTCAAGCAAGGACTTCAACCGTCCAGAATCATCTGTCTGGACTAGCGCGGGAGGGACCCTGACAGGTCAACAGCAGGTAGCATCGGCGGGAGGGGGCCCGACAGGTCAACGGTAGGTAGCATCGGCCGGGGGGGCCCGACAGGTCAACGTTAGGTAGCATCGGCGGGGGAGGGTCCGACAGGTCAACGGTAGGTAGCATCGGCGGGAGGGGCCCCGACAGGTCAACGGCAGGTGGCATCGGCGCGGGCCGGGCTGGCCGACGGGAGGGGGCCCAACAGGTCAACGGCAGGTGGCATCGGCGGGAGGGGGCCCGACAGGTCAACGGCAGGTGGCATCGGCGCGGGCCGGGCTGACCGGCGGGAGGGGGCCCGACAGGTCAACGGCAGGTGGCATCGGCGGGAGGGGGCCCGACAGGTCAACGGCAGGTGGCATTGGCGCGGGCCGGGCTGACCGGCGGGAGGGAGCCCGACAGGTCAACGGCAGGTGGCATTGGCGCGGGCCGGGCTGGCCGGCGGGAGGGGGCCCGACAGGTCAACGGCAGATGGCATCGGCGCGGGCCGGGCTGGCCGGCGGGAGGGGGCCCGACAGGTCAACGGCAGGTGGCATCGGCGCGGGCCGGGCTGGCCGGCGGGAGGGGGGTGCAGGCCTACAGGGAGCGCCGCGCCTCGCAGATACGCCCAGCCATTACAGCATCTGCACTGCCCAGGGACCTAGTAAGTCTACAGTTTTCGGTGGGTGCTGTCCGATGTAGACTTGAAAGGCGGTTCTGAAAGACGAGGTTTCTTGTGAATCCAGCATACCAAAGACTTGAAATTTGTTGCGGTGAAAAAACAGTAATTCAATGATGGTGCCAATAGCTGAGTAGTCCTTGACATTTTTATTTCCCACATTGTATTGCTTACATACCCAAGTTTTTCGATCCCAAAAATGCGCTGTGGCTTTCAAGTTATCGTTTTACAATGCGTAGTGCGTTTCCGTTAAAATGTCATTTCCTAATGTTATCAACGACAGAAAACGGCTGGGTACATAGGTCTAACACTCCAGAATAGTGATCGGAGTACGAGGTATTCGACCATACTAAAGTTTTGACCAGCTCTGAGATGGTGGTGGTAGGGTTATACTTTAAGTGGGTGGTATGGCGTGCATGGCCCGGGCAAGAAGATCTTACTTAATGAGGCTTGCGATGAGCGCAGCATGATCGTACATTGGACTTCCTTTGTATTGACGGTTATGTTCTGAGATGGGTATTGTATATTTCAATATAATTTTATTCTGATGGAAGTACTGCTATGTTCAAAACATATTGTCGTTATATATTCCGAATATACCTTGGAAAAAATTGTCTATCGCATTTGGCGTGTTTAAGTCTATTACAGATGCATGCAATGTGAAAGGGCTTCTCTGCTTTATCGAACAATGATTTAAGAGGGAGTAAAACAACCACGGCGGGACTCTTCACCCCACTGTGGTCAGGGTCTTTGCCGACAGTAATCGATCGAGGGCATTCAGGCTTAATAATCCTCTGCACGAGGACCGTTACACCTTCTGCTACCTTGCGTCAGTTTGTTGGCCGTTTATCCCTGCGTGCCCGAGTGGTAGCACGAACGGTGGCTGCATCTTTGTTTTGCACGTATTTCCTGGTATTACGGACCTGCCATGGCCTTCAGGATTTTAAGCATTCGTGCCATAGACCGGAAAAGCATGACAGATTCGGTAGAATGCGACGAAGGATCAGCCTCGTAGAGCTGCTTCAGGCCTATGCCGAAGTATTTGACCAGATGTGGTAAAGCTAAAAACATGTATTATGATTCAAGCACGCACCATTGCAATCTTAAGAAGCATGAGCACCATGTCCGACGTTACGGTTCTCGTCAAGGCGGGCAGCATTGACCGCTACAGCCAGCGCTCGGCGACGCCTGACAATGATCACGTGGCGTGAAGCACGGTTATCTAAAGCTATTTAAAGCCAATTTGTGCCGTTCAAAGGTTCTGTTTAGACATGCAGTTTACTTGTGCACTTTTGGGGTTGACTCTCTGGAAGGATTATCAGCTAAAGCATCAGGAACAATAGGTTGTGTGGAGAGCTCGTGATGCTGCAGAGGTTAGTCCGTTCCAATTATCAATCTGAAAATGCACCGGTGAAATCTACGGCCGAGGCTACCTTCCAAACGCACGGGCTTATTTTATTTAGTGTTAAGAGGTATTGCTTTCGTATGCGTGCTCATTTTTGTCTGCCTGCTGACCGATCATTGAGGTCAGATGTCCCACGAGTGGTGTTAGCTGCAGGGCCAAAGCCGGATGAGCCTGGGAGACTGCAACGCCAGACTTCGGTGCTTTTCCTGATAAGGACTTGCGAGTGCATGCTTGGAACTATTGTATGTTATTTTTTTGTAATTGATAGGTTTAGAAAGAAATGCAAAAATCCCAGGCAAACATGGATTAGCCACGTCCATACAATGTCTCACCCGATTTCGATCTATGATCCACGTTCAGTACGCGGGGCCCTCATTATGCTTACGCTACCACCTGAGGTTGCCACCGGCTGCGGGCCATCTCACGTTCAGTACGCGGGGCCCTCATTACGCTTACGCTGCCACCTGAGGTTGCCACCGGCTGCGGGTCATCTCAAGTACAGTGCGCGGGGTCCTCATTACGCTTACGCTGCCACCTGAGGCTGCCACCGGCTCTCATCAGAAGGCCATCTCAGTCAGAAGCGAACAGCGAGGACTCAGTGGCTCTCATTCGGAGCGAAGGTCATCCCATCACTTTAGTTATGAGATGAACAGATTTTTTTTGCTGCTGTTTGTTTTTGTGATATTATTTCATTTCAACTGTCCAGAAATGACCTAATTTCATTTTAGCCAGAAGTCGTCTTTGAGCTTCGTTGAAAGTCATTGTAATTTTTAAGTCGCTGTTGATGCCTATTTCGATACTATGGTAAAGTTAGAAGGTACTCTGCAGCTCCCTCATACCCGGTGGACGGTGAGTACAGGCTGGTTTTTATGTAAAGCAGGGGTGCCGATTTTGGTAAAAAATTGAGGTGGTAAAGCCGACTGACCCCAACATTGGATTCATCCAAATTTAGATTTTTGAGAGAACTTATCACCTTTCTTGAACAACAGGAAAGCCTATTTGCAACATTTATGAAATAGTAATTGCATCATCAGCATGGCTGTCCTGGTTATAACATGAGTGTAAAGGTAAGTTTTAAAAAGGGAAGAAAAGGGAAGTTAAAAGTAGAAGCTCTCCATCCCTCCCAATCCCTGGATTCATCCAAATTTAGATTTTTGAGAGAACTTACCACATTTCTTGAACAACAGGAAAGCCTATTTGCAACATTTATGAAATAGTAATTGCATCATCAGCATGGCTGTCCTGGTTATAACATGAGTGTAAAGGTAAGTTTTAAAAAGGGAAGAAAAGGGAAGTTAAAAGTGGAAGCTCTCCATCCCTCCCAATCTCTCTCTCTCTCTCTCTCTCTCTCTCTCTTCTCTCTCTCTCCTCTCTCTCTCTCTCTCTTCTCTCTCTCTCTCTCTCTCTCTCTCTCTCTCTCTCTCTCTCTCTCTCTCTCTCTCTCTCTCTCTCTCTCTCTCTCTTCTCTCTCTCTCTCTCTCTCTCTCTCTCTCTCTCTCTCTCTCTCTCTCTCTCTCTCTTCTCGCTCTCTCTCTCTCCTCTCTCTCTCTCTCTCTCTCTCTTCTCTCTCTCTCTCTCTCTCTCTCTCTCTTCTCTCTCTCTCTCTCTCCTCTCTCTCTCTCTCTCTCTCTCTCTCTCTCTCTCTCTCTCTCTCTCTCTCTCTCTCTCTCTCTCTCTCTCCTCTCTCTCTCTCTCTCTCTCTCTCTCTCTCTCTTCTCTCTCTCTCTCTATCTCTCTCTCTCCTCTCTCTCTCTCTCTCTCTCTCTCTCCTCTCTCTCTCTCTCTCTCTCTCTCTCTCTCTTCTCTCTCTCTCTCTCTCTCTCTCTCTCTCTCTCTCTCTCTCCCTCTCTCTCTCTCTTCACAACGTAATTACCCATTCGTCAGAGGCTTACGCGGAAGAACAGGCGTCACAAACAGAAGCAGGTCCGGGAAAAGTTCCATACTTCAGTCATTTTAGACATTGTGTGGGCACCTTGGGGAACATGATCTCAAAGTCAGCAGTTCATTTTTGCAAGACCTACAGGCATCAGGAAATCTGCGACATCCAATTCGCCATTTTCCTCAGATTTTCATCGCTTGTGGCCACGCTAGAAGTAATGTGAAGTACGAAAAGCAAAAAGCGAGCATGCTGGTGGTTAAACCCATCATCTGCAAGTGTCAGTGAGCGTCATAATCACACCGACGTTTTTTTTTACTTCATTACTTCATAAGGTGTTGTGAGGCTACACCACCACCAGGAGGCAAGAACCCTTCGTCCATTTGCTATTCCATCTCAGTTACTCCTTCTATGGATGCTTACCAATCACATCTAAACTGACGCCAGCAGTTACTCTAGGCGCCCACCATGCTTGGCAGAAATAATCAGCTTAGTTGACGCGTCCTACAGCACTAAGGATATGGTGTGTGAGTTCGACCCTTAACGTGCAGGTTAACTCAAAACACATACCCCCTGGCATAGCTTCGTAAAAGGGATGCGCTCCCCGTTTGAAGCGTCATCCTTCCATGGGTCAATAACTTATACTACAAGCCTTCGTGTGCTAAGTTCCCATCAGTTCAAGGACACAACAGACTTGCATATGTTCACTGTATGAATATTTTTGGGGCCTGCGAGCACCTCCAAACATCTCCAGCACGAGTGGGTTCGTTCCAAACGCTTGCGCTGTTAACATCTTGATATGCAAGTAACACTGTGCCCATGACTGAATGGTGCATATGTGAACATGCCAGTTTTTGTGCCGACACCTTTGTGCGAGCGATCATATGACGAATGTCTGTTGCACTCATGGAAGCATGCAGTAGTGACTGCGCCGGAACTGAACATACACAAGTTTCCGCACCACTCGCATAAAAATGACGGTTCCATGATCATGAATGCCTGTCGGGACATGTCATCCTTGAAATTGGCATAGTTTGATAGCGGTCTTTGATTACACCAATACACATCACAAACAAGAATTGTTAGTAGTGGACTGTGACATTAATGTGAATGATGATTCGAGTGACTGAACCAGGAAAAGAACGTTGGTTTTCGAGACAACTGGCCACAGCTCAGGTATCCTGTAACTGCTAAATACACATGAGGCCGAGGTAACTGCATCAAAAGCTATTTACAGATTTTTCCCAGACATTGACTTGGATCAGGAACACGTCTTGAACGATAGTTTGTTCATAAATGAATGCACCGCAGGTCAGATCAGATTGACAAAGTCAGTTCACATGCATCAGGCCGTGCGACCTTCCTTAGCCAACCCTCGTTAGCGGGGGTTACTAAGAAAGCGGCGTTGTGTCACCGCGCCCCCTGTCACATTAGTCACGTGACAGTAAGTTTTTAGTGCCCTTTCACAACTGAGGAATGTCGGGCCCTCCTTGGTCACGCCCACGCCGTGTTCGATTTTGAGCACAGCCATATGGATAAGGCAAAAAGCATTGCCGCACTTCTTGTGACAAATATTCTATACGAGCGTTGCTTTTAACGCTCCTGACCAGTGGCGCTGATCGCACTTGTTGATGAGGTTGCTGAACAATTCAGATTTCTTCCCCCTCGATTATGGGCTTTCCACCCGCTAGGCTCGGGAACCCCATGTTTAGAGGCAGGCTGAACGGCTTCTAAATTATCGGTACTCATGCAGGAGACTGCTATCACTGCATGCTGAAAAATTTAAGCTTAGGCGAAATGTTCCGCATTTGAAGACTTTAAAGCAAGCATCAGATATGATGAAATAGGCTCACTGATAACCAGTGCTATACCTTTAGGTAGATAAGGCTGTTCTGTACAACCAAATTTCTCTATTGAGTGAATGTGCTCTTCCATACCTCACTGTTTGATTGTGTCATAGAACGCTCGTATCGCAGCACTCACTTGTGGTTACTCAATCTCCCATGAGGTAGCCCCGGCGGTGCTGAATGTGTGCTGAGCCAGATTTACTCGTTAGATTCAGATGCTTCCTACTTGCAATCACACAGGCGGTTATACCTAGTTTTAAGTTTGTCAATGTCAGGTCCTTTTCCGTAAAGTCTAGGAAAAATATATCGCGTCTTGCATTATGTAGCACAAAATGTAATTGGTGTTAGAATCTTGCCTAGCTCGCACAACATTGCTTGAGGGCGTATTGGCGACCGTTATGTCTGGCGATCGTGCTTCACGAATGCCAGATGCGAGCAACTTGACAATTGTATTTCTTTGACTGCACGACGCATGGCCAGTGGAATGACGGGATTTGAATGACGTGGTGATGGCGTTATGGATGCCTGGGCAACCTTGAAACAATATGCTCATCTTCGCGGACGTTTAGCTCAGAAGCTAGAGGGGTTTAGGTGTTAAGAAGGGCAGAGCTGTGAACTGCACCGAACGATCTCTAAGACGGCCATTTCAGCTTAAAGCCATATATAAATGTGGTGCACTGCCTTTAAGATATAACCATGTCACTCGGGCTACTAGTCAGGTCGGTGCACTGGGTATCCACACTTTACCAAGGATCTGAGCTGCACCTTAGATTCGTTCTTTGCACCCCCTGTGCAGCAAGTAATGAGGTTTCTCACAGGTCCTGTCCTGAGCACTTGGCTCACGTCAGGATTACTACCAATCACAATCCTGCATTATTTGTCGCAGTCGCGCTTTGAGGGATCACCCATGCTCTGTGTTAATAGAGGTTTCTTGACGCTTTAAAATGCTTCCAGATCTTCATGGCAGCTCTGACATATTCCGGCGGTGGTCGCCAAAGTGGCAGGGATTGAATAATTGGCGCTATTCACGCGCATTGAATGACGGCCGGCATTCGCCCCAGATTTTGACTGTAAGGACGTGTTTGCTTTTGATGCATGGGAGGAGGCACGAAAATGAAGCCAGCCTTGGCTTCACAAAACCTCAGTTTTCTTCCATCGGCTTTGGGCTCGGGGCACCCGATTGGGTCCTGGGGACTTACTGTGTCACGGTCAAAGATCCATTGAAGAGACCAAAGTGCTCGCCGGGGTCGTATTAAAGAACCTCATTTCCGAGGACCAGGCCCTAAAATGTCAGTCAGAGGGTATCTTACACCGATCGGAGTCCCAGGGAAGATGACGGTATCTATGTGGGTCAGAGACCAGCAATACTGAGCAGTCAGCTTCATATTGGCTTGGGCGCTGGGCAAGGGCCTCGAGTTTCACGAGGGCGCGTTTGCTGAACAGGAACAGAGACAGGACCCCCAATGTCACAGGCTCTTTGCGTTAGCCCTTAGGACATTTTTCTCTTTAGGCCTTAAAATAAGGAAGCGACAACAAAAGGGTCACTGGTAAGACGATAAAGGGATCTGTTATACTAGCAAGTGGCCCCAGCACCGAACCCTTATGTGTGAGGGCCCCAAAAGCCGAAAGGGTCCCTCTGCACACTCTGTGCCGATAAGGAACCATTTTGCGTCAGTGAAAGCCCCTGCGTCTATCCGAGGTCAACTACCCCGGTCAGGGACCTCCCGCGTCAGAGCGGGGACCAATGCATGATATATCCCTCTGTGGGCCTCCGGATCGACCAGAGGGCCCCGGCTCATGTGTCGCTAGAATAGCAGCTCGGGCTGGACAGAAGGACTCTTCAGCCATTGACCGGAAAAGGGACTCTGGTGTCCTAACCTGGGCCACTTGTCCGGGAAAGGTAAGGGTTCTCCTTGAAGGAAGTGTATCATATTTGTGTGGGATATTAAACTGGAATAGTCATTTTGACGATCATTCATTGAAGTTCACAACACTGGCCTTCTTAAGACCTAAGCTGCTTTAGTTTCTAAGCTACATGCCCGTAAAGACATGCATGCTATTTCGGGAAGGCTATTTCAAGGTCACCTAAGCATCCGTGATGTCATAATAGCGTTAATCGAATATTGTCATTCCACTGACCGCGTGGCGGTCAAGGCCAAGAAAAATATGATTGTCCAGTCGCTCATATATGGCGTTCGTGAGCACGATTTCCAGCAATAACGCCCGTCAGTTGGCTATCAATCAATCCTGTGAAAGGTGCGGTGACAAGTAAAAAAAAAAATGACGCATTGAGGAGCATATTTACTAAACAAAGAACTTTTGCTGTCTAGAAAAGCCTTTTCCATCAAAAAGGGTATGAATAGTTATAAATGAGCTTATTTCATCATATCTGATGTTTACCTCGAGATTTTCAGATGTGGAACGTTCCCTTTAATGCTCAACAGGGTGGATCAAAACTTGGTACAAAAATGCTCTGACATGTTAAACAGATGTTTGCCTGCGGACATCTTATCCAGGACTGATTGGAGAAAAACTAAACGAGATGGTTGGGATTACCCCGCTTTTAATCTTTTGAACCCAAAGCACCCGCACCTAGCGTTGCAGCCGCTATCGAACCAAATGACACTGGCTGCCGCCGCAAGCACTATACGGCGAGAGACGGGAGGGTGATAACGACTGTTGGTGCCGTTCATATACTAAGCTTCTATTCTGGCCGTCGTTGGTTGAGTTTTAAGCTCTGAACGGGCGGGCAGTAACAGCAACTCGAACAAGAGAATATCACCTTTACGTCTAGGGTACGTGGTGTTCTAAATGTCACTCCGTTAAAAGTATGTAGTTTGAAATTGGTTGGGTAAAATATGCGGTCAGGGCTTCCTTCCACACGCTCGAATTTATTTCTTAAAACGTCCAAACATACTGATTTCCGATGCAAAGTCATCTTCGGCCGCCCGTTGGTCCCGGCTGGCGTTGGGTGCAGGACCGACGACATAGCCAATGGAGACTGCAATGCTGGACGTCAGCATGTTCCTGCTGAAGACCGCGAGCCCGCTTGCTCAAGGTTAGTCCCTAAAATTGTCATGGCTCCTTGAAAAAAGGTGAACATCGCCAGCCAAACGTTGCTGACCATCCCAATATAAAAAATTTCCTGTTTGGATCTCCGCTGGGGGTTAATCTAATGTGCCCCTCGATATCCCAGAAGAACCTCCAAAACTCCGACAACGCCCCGGTTAACGATTTTTAATTGGCCGAGTTAACCATTGCAAAATGGGTAGTGCCGGTGGTTTAGTTGCTGCAGTCACTTGATACCTGGCTCCTTGATTTCATTTACCTCTGCCTGACCTTTATTTCATCGCTGAATCCTATTTATATTTAACAAACATAATTGTTTTGTATCCGACAAGCCGAGTTATGTTTGCATTTAATAAGCAGAGTTATGTTTTTATTGAACAAACAGAATTGGGTCTCCTGGAGCTTCTGTCTCCTGTCCTATTTCAAGCAACGCCAAAATCTATATAAACGAAGGACATCCGTCTTGTCTCGTCTCGTCGTCCCTCCCCAGCACGCGTCCTAATCGCTGGATTTCTCTTTCTGGCAGTTCTTCCTCTTCCCCATGACTAAGCTCTTGCTGCAGTGTCACCGTTCTAACACCGAGGAGGCAATCCATTTTCACAGCATCAGCCTCGCAGACAGCCCGCAGAAAAGGCCGATGTGCCGAGAGCGCCGGCCAGCTGCAGTCAAGCCGAACGGCGATGCCGGGTGAGCGCGCTCAAGTCCGTGCTGCTCTGGTGCGGTGCATCAACATCGTGCGGTGCATTGAATAACGCTGGCATTATTAGATGTCGTTTTAGAGCAGATGATGGTCGTAATCGCGGCAATGAAACCGGAACTGAGTACTGAAACCTTTCCGTATGAGAAACATGTGTTTTAGTCGTTCGAACTGGGTGAGGTGTGAAACGGTAGCACCGCTCCAAATAACAATGTAGGACGCTTCGTGTGAGAAGGCCCAACATCTCAAACGGCTGTGTGGTGCACAAAGGTGTGTTTCAAATACAGGACATCAACATCACGAACATGCTGCAAGTTATCAGAACGGTTGTCATACTGTATATGACAACTATTCTATGTTGGTTGTCAAGATGTGATGTGCGGGGGGAGGTTTGGACGAGACGGTTTATGCTTTGTTGGGTTCAGTTTCAGTCCGCGGTTCTTGGACGACTTACAGAGGCCGTCCAGGTCCGCCTTAAGTCCGAGTTAATCTGGCATGTTGTCGATTTCATGGCAAATATTTTTACGTCATCAGCGTGCATCATGCACTCGCTAATCACTCATAATACACTGCTCGGGAGTGCCAGTCAGAGAGCAGGCGAGCAGCAGCGGTCCCAGGAAGCTGCCTTGCGGGACACCGGTGCCGGGTTCTTACTGGAATCCAGTCGAACTGGTCGCATTACAGCATTAGCAGGGGAAGCGGATCTCTTATCTACCTCGCCTAGAGCATGACGCTCTCATATAGGGCATCCATGGGACGAGTTCACTCCCGCGGCCTGGGGGGCTTAACCATCCGTGACGGCGTGTGCGGAGAAAAGTGACCGTCTTTGCTATCTCAGGATCTTTGCGCGATCGCCGATTTATTTATCTAATCTTGCTTTAATCGCTGAATCGGAAAAATTTAAGTGCCCATCGATAAGCCTCCTCGATTTCACGCAGTGATTGGTGACTTGAGAAGTGATACGCGATTTAGATTGCAAAACCGATTATTAAAAAGCAAAATGTTACAGCCCTTAAGTTGGTCCACGATAAGCGTGAAACAGCTTTAAGGCTATATAGCTCACGTATTATTAAATATATGCCACCAAAACGAAAAAAGCATCATGTTGTTAAAAAAGGCGATAGTCAAGGACCGGTCATTTTAGGCCACAGTCTTATGAAGTCAAAGTCCAGACGCTACAACTGGCATGATGTTCTCTGCTCTTCAGTTCCCATGACATAAGGGAGCCATTAACCTCGAAACGTGTCAGTTATACCGACTTATTCATGACAAGTGGGCGTGACAAATACGTCTAGTTCCACTAATATAAGTTGACCTCGCATGGCCGCTGATGGGGTGACCACGTATAACGAGGCCGACCCTGGCTGGCGAATACCGCACCAGTCGACGGATTTCATCGAAGCGGCATATTCAAGAGAGGAAGCCGCGTTTGTTTTTGCATGCGTAGACAAAGTTCGCGGTGAAAGGTCATTACTGACAACACGATCAATGCCGTTGTCACCAGACCTAACATTAAAACACGAGTTTTCCGAAATGTGCAATATTGGTCAGCAGTCACGTACGGAAAAATATAGTGAACCTATTTTGCGCGGGTTGAAAGCCATCACCAAGAGTGTAAAGAGTGAATAAAACTTTTAGTCTCGGGAGAGTATTTTTAATCAGCAGAGTGGAGGGAGGATTAATGCAATGGTATGTGAGCATACTGTTTAGTCGCTTATGGTACATGCCTTTTGCAACCTCTCCTCAGCGACTGATGTTTGGCGAACGAAAAAATTACATCGCCCGTCCGTCCGTTTCAGCAATGTCCGTTTCAGCAGTGGCAGAAATCATAGAACTTAGAGTCAACATCCTCCAGTTATAACGTGTGCCTCGTTTTGAACCATTACCTCTGCTCACCACTCGCTGCTGTCAACTGGAAACCCAGGCGTTTGATGACATGGGGCAACCCGAGTTGTTACAACAGTGTATAGTTCAGTCCAAGCAGTCCGGTCACGCGCCGGCGGCTCTCTCGATGTTCTCATCAGCAAGAGCCAGCGTCCCGCTCCTGCAGCGGTGCAGGCCGATACCCCTCGAAGCGCCGGCGGCCCCTCACGCCGACCCGCGAAGAGGGTAAGTGTGCCGTTTTCGCGCGTCACGCCGCGCGCGACACGTGACGGCCGGCAGGACGCGTCGTCGGATGGCTCGTGACGGCCGGCGTCACGGCGGTGCCGCGCGTGCGTGGCGCGCCGCGCTCTCTCGCCGTGACGTCGCCGGCGGTGGCGCCAGTCAGGGCACGGCGCGCGGGGACCCGCCCAGAGCTCGCTGCACCAGCCAGGTGAGGCGACCGACGGCGGCCCACAGTCGACCAGGCGCGCTGCGCGACCGGGCGCCAGCAGAGGACGGCGCGCCGCCGAGTGCTGCGGGGTTCGTGCTCGAACTGTGCGGGGCCCGCTGTGGATGAGAGCAGGGAGAAGGAGAGGTAGCGATTACCTGCGCTCCCTAGAAAGGACTTTGGTTGGTACAGGTAGGTTAATGGCCCGGAAGGCTCTCCGACTTCGTGGGACACAGAACCCAAGGGCACTGAGGTTCCGTTGCACCATAATCTGTTCATGGATATACTGGCTGTACAGCTGACACATATTGTTCTGCTGCTGGCGAGAGGCGGCGATGTGTGGGAAGCTTCACATCTACCCCCTTGTTGTAAATGAGTGCAGATATTTATGCTCTATCGTTACAAAACTATTAGTTATTTATGTCCTTCAACTTAAGCCTACTTGTCTCTAGCCTGATTGCCTTCAGCTCTTTGTGCTATACTTGTCGTAGCTAACGTGAGGCGCCTGACCTGGCGGTTTCGTATTGCTTGTCGTGACATGCGACGGATGACTGTCGGATTTTCTCCACCGGCTAGCGATTTCACCACTCACCATACACGTTGCTGGTGCCTTGCCAAGACATGGCTCAAGCCTACAGAGACCACCCGGTAATTTATTTCACAATTATTTTGCGTTGTAAGAAGGCTGACGTTAAATTCATGGGTCCTGTTTCGGAACCATGTTTTCAGTTGTGAAAGCGTGTAAAAACATGTGAATATGCATCTATATATGCCTATATATCAATAGGTTATATGGGCCCCAAGCGGGGTGCCCCATTGTTTCAGGGGTCTGGCCGACGAACAGGTCTTCGAATGACAGTCACGAGCCCCGGCCCTGTCCATGCTTGGCTCTCTGACCAAAACAGACACGAAAGAATGGTATTGGTCAGAGAGACCCAAGGGACAAACGGGCTTATCTGAAATAGCATGACTTCGCTGAATGACTAAGAATTTCTCCTGAAAGCTTTACGAGAGCCAGAGCTTTCTTAGTGCCTGGAGTCCTCGAATTACGTTCAGAGAAGCTCCACGGTCCATTGCAAACCCGAGCAACGCAAAGCTTGCATCTGTGTTCCATGCTCTTTCAGGAATCCTCGGTGTACCACCGGGAAAGGTGGCAATCACCTGTCGCGCGCTGTCCGGTGAGAGGGATTAGCTCATCTCTTTGATCACATATTCTAAAGTGTATGCATTCGAGCAGTGAGACGTTGCTGTTAAATTAGCCGGGTTATGTCAGTTGCCAAAAATCCGTGATCCCTATTATATTGTAGCCTAATGCTCATTGCTTTGCAAACCCCTTTCCGGAGATGGTCCGTGATTTAGGTTGCTCAGACTTCATAAGTCAAGAAATAAACCAAATATATGAATATTGAGTAGCCATCTATAAGTGAATATCGAGTAGTCAGCTACGTGATTATTCGATATCGTCGCTGAAAAACCGTGTCACGCATATAATAAAGAAGCTTTCTAACCCAGCGGTGTTATGTTAGGTGTCTACCTTGTCATACTGGTGACGGTGATATGTGAGCAGTGTTTCAGTTTGCAGCAGGGATTTTATGGGGAAAACGTGGGAAAACGCAGGACAAGGTATCAATGCACATCGATATGAGTTCACGGAGAGAGAGCACAGCAAAACCGACTGCATGATACAACTTGCTACGTTGCTTAATGTTTACGACCTTACGCCCTCACTATCGTTCAAGAGGACGGTGGGCGTGAAGCGATACTCGTGTGCATCAGTTGGTATCACGGACACTGTACCGTGAATTAACCTGTCACCGTGAAATCGGCGGGGACACGCAAGTGTCTGTTGGAAGACGAGTTTTTTTCAGGTGCCCGATTGCCTGCTTGGTGCTTAGCGTCATTTTCCAAAGTGTTTATGCTGGAGTTCTGCTGGCAGAGTTCATGCAAGCACCACATGCAGCCCACTGACCCTTTGCAAAAGCCAAAAGGCCTGTTTCGGCCTGCGGCTCGTGACCACGCCCGCCGGTGACTGCATCGACAAGTGCATATGATAGGGCATTGAGGAAAGTCCCGTCGGATTGGAGAAACTGGCGTGAAGTGTCATTTTTCCGGCGGAGAAACCACGCCTGTGACGCGATCATCAGCCAGCCGGCACGACATTCTAGAGCACTTCAGATACATGAAGCTCATCAGGTCCGGCTGCGTCTCCTAATCCCTTTCACAGCTCAGTACGAAAGGTTTTCCGATATCTAAATGTACACGTTCTAAGAATGCTCCAGGGCCGCCCCAACGTTTGACGTCGCGCGCATTTTGTAAGTTGCAGCGGTCGCATTCAACCCGTTGCAAAGGAATTCGACGTCCGGTCGGCTCGCCAGTTTTCCTTAATGGGGTTCCTCTCAAGGCAAGAGTGCGGGCCATTTTTCACCGCCACTGGGAGAGGCGTTGTCACCGATCAGCTGCAAGTGCAGGTGCAGTACTAAACTGTGACCTCGGCACAGTGACTGCAGGACTGACCCACGGCCTCGGTACAGTGGCTGCAGTACTAGCCCACGGCCTCGGCACAGTGGCAGCAGGACTGACCTACGGCCTCGGTACAGTGGCTGCAGTACTAAACTATAGCCTCGGCACAGTGGCTGCAGGACTGACCTTTGGCCTCGGCACAGTGGCTGCAGGACTGACCAACGGCCTCGGTACAGTGGCTGCAGGACTGACCTACGGCCTGGGCACAGTGGCAGCAGGACTGACCTACGGCCTCGGTACAGTGGCTGCACTACTAAACTATGGCCTCGGCACAGTGGCTGCAGGACTGACCTACGGCCTCGGTACAGTGGCTGCAGTACTAGCCCACGGCCTCGGCACAGTGGCAGCAGGACTGACCTACGGCCTCGGCACGGTAGCTGCAAGACTGAATTACGGCCTCGACATTGTGGCTGCAGGGCTGCCTTACGACCTCGGCACAGTGGCTGCGGTACTAAACTATGGCCTCGGCACAGTGGCTGCAGGACTGACCTACGGCCTCGGCACGGTGGCTGCAGGACTGCCCTACGACCCCGGCGCAGCGGCTGCAGGACTGACCCACGGTTTCGGGGCAGTGGCTGCATGCCGTGAGCCTTCGTATTCCCGCTGTATATGTATACACACACACACACACACACACACATATATATATATATATATATATATATACTGTTTAGAAAATGGGCACTTCACGTAAAAACGATGTTTAATGTAACACAGTGATTCATGTGAGCTTCCTAAAATTTCCATGACTACGGGATAACTAACTGCAATTTTTCGGCTGTTCTTTCATCCTCAGCATGTCGTTATTCGCCTTGAAGGTATATCTCAGCTTTTGGCCCTTTATTAAACGCCCTGAAGGCATCAAGCCATGCTTCAAATAAAGCCTGGATAAACCCTTCATAAAGTGGTTTGCATAGCCGTTTCCGTTTCATGATCTAGTGAATGGTCGATATCGTTCGTTGTGTTTACGCCCCATAGAATTAGCTGCACTAACCCTCTTGCGTCAACCACGCGACTCTCAGCCATTTAAGTTCGCGGTCCACTACTCAATCATTGGGGGATATGGATAGTGGTTCGTGGAGTCGTGGCTGCCCGCCTCCAGCACGTGACACGCAGCTGGGCTTGAGTGTCAGATTCGACTGACGCCTTGGCCTGGCGGGTGTCAGCTGGCAGCGTATGACACCAAAGTCATGAAGCAGGCTTGTTAGCTGTGAAAAGAGGAAAGGATCCGCACGTGATTGTTAGTGTGACACAATGGTCGGGGTGGCACAAGTGTTGCATAGGAGAGGCCTACCAAAAGTGGTGATACAAGGATGTCGAAAATCCCGACGCTGAAGCCTGTCGGTGGAGTTTTGGGGCCCGCTGAAGCAGCAAGTGTGTAAGGGGGTTGAGTGGCATAGCCTAGCCAGCAACTGCGCCACCGAATTTCTTAGGTAACCAAAGTGATTGACTACCAAGTTCCGCGAGAGCTGACGTGGGGATGTCGGGACGTTTGCGCCTGGCTGCACTGAGGGGATCGACAAGTAGATCCGCTGAGAAGGACAATGTCCCACGGTGTGTCTACCTGTAAATATAATTTTCTTAATCGCATGATTGAGCGCAACAGATCGATCGTGTCTTTATCTTTGTTGATTTCATTTCACTTTCATAATTGCCGTCCGTTGTGAAAGCCATCACCCGCCAACATGGCCATGATCATTCTCGCCTCTGTTAAGCCTTTTTCATAGGCATCATTAGACAGGGGCCTAATTGGGTACCAAATCGCAACGCACGAAAAATAGAATAAGAAGGAACGAAATCCATGGGTGTCGCCATAGCTATGAAATAACTGGCAAAAACTGGTACTTGAACTTGCACTGGTTAGCCCCTTGTACGCAACCATTCTTACAGAGCGGTCTCATTTGGTATCAAATGAGAAATGGACAAAAGAACAGGTCAGGCAGGAGTAAGACACGTGGCTGCTCCTCAGGGATATCAAAACAGCTGTTCGTCCGGATGTGTTTTTGTTTTGTCATCATTTTGTCATTTGCACTCATTTGCATTCATTTGTTTTGTCATCATGCATTCATTCGTTATGCTATGTTCGCGGTACTTCCTGATTGAGACTCATGGAACAAAAGACGCAAAAACAAGCTGAATAAGCACATGATGACGGAACAAGAAAATTTCCGGAAAAAAATGCACCGGCTGTTTTGGCAGGCCTGGCAGCAAACGATGAGCTCATCTTTGTTTAGATTTTATCCTTGCATTTCAGATTTGATACCAAATTGGCTACCTATGTAATAACGCAAGCTTGGAAAGGGCTTCGGCAAAGCTTTTCTCGACTCGGTGCATGTGGGGCATAAGAGTGGATGTTGTATCAACATCGTATTCCGGCCAGCGCGTGCCTGTTGGCACTCCATACACGGTTAGTTGCTCTTGGCTACAGTATGACTTGGCCCAGTCGTCATTCCCTCTCCCTCCCTTTGGCGTCCTCCCTTGGGTGAAACATTCTCCACTCTCGTTGAGGACGCCTGTTATGGATGCGGTTTTTAAACCAAGATTGGTATGTATCATTAATCCTGCAATATGTTAAGCTTCTGCATAATGTCCATTGCTCCTTGCATTACTCCATTTGAATCGCTTAACGCAATGGATCGTGCGTGACGCTGACGTCGCGCAATGGCGTTTTTCCCAAATCTGATTCCATGCCTGCCCCATGCACGCAAGTATAAGACACACGTAGGCTTCAAATGAGGCTGAGAAAGTGCCTCAGAATAATTCCGAAGCCTCTGGTGGAGTGATACCCTCCGTGATTGATGCGGTGCACCGCATGCGATCGGAGCACATAAACCCATTCCATGAACGTCACCGTTACGGGGGGCATTGCAAACGCAGGTGGGAAGTCCAACAGTAAGGCCGACAGTGATGCATATCATGGACTCCATTAAAGAGCCTATGGTTGTTTTAGGGCCGATCGAGAAGCATTTTTCTCGCAACTTGCTTATTCAAGCAGTTCAAAAGAGGAGGGGTTTGGAAAGGTCTTTTAGAGCTGCCCGGGCTCTTTCTTCCTGCATCTGTCCGTCCCAGGTCGTTGGCGTGTCAGCGTTAGGCGCCGCTTTCCTGTGGCCAGGCGGATGGGGCGCTGGTCTGGGGGTCTTAAAACAAATGGCGCGCGCATTAAGTCCGCCCTCACTACCGCGTGGCTCACCACAGACTCCTACCTATGGCGCGGCGTTACTCCGACGAGGGGGCGAGGTTCGAAGACCTCGAGCCACTGTCGGCGGCGGCAAGTAAGTCCGCGGGACCTGTAACTGCCCGCAGTCACGGAAGTAGCTCTGCGAATCTCATTAAGTGGCCTTGCTTCTCTTGTTGCCTTCCGCCCTCTCAGCGCGCAGGGCATAATCGTCTCGTAAGCCATCGGACCACCTGGCGTTTTGCCGCGCCGGGCGTGTTGCTGATGTCTGCTGATATTCCTCATGCGACAAAAGACGCTCGGACGCAAACTTCTCGTTTGTGGTTCTCTCGTCAAAACTGGTTTAACGCATCCTGAGATCAGCGGCACCGAACAGGCGCCCCATGGATCAGCGCGGGAAATTAGCCAACAGAATCAATCTGTCGCTTCACAAAAGTGATTAAAAGCACTGGCGTAGTCAAGGGGATAATGGGCTGTGTGACATGTAGCCAAGGGGATGATGGGCTGTGTGACATGTTGCCAATGGGATGGTGGCCTGTGTGACATGTTGCCAAGGGTATGATGGGCTGTGTGACGTGTTGCCAAAGGGATGATGGGCTGTGTGACATGTTGTCCAGTTGGAATTGATGAGGCCCTCTGAGAGTCCACTACTTTTTGGTAGATTAAGATACTTGTTGGGGATTCTGATTCACCCAAAAAGGGCACCCACGTATCAACACTGGATCCCATGCCTAAACTGGACCCTCGAATCCAAAGCAGGACGTTTAGAGCGACAATGTAAACCCCATCAGTTGAAAGGCTTCCTATGCCCCTCTATGTCCTCCCCTTCTGGGGGAAATCCTTGCTGCCTACTTGGTCGAGACGTTTGGCATTTGGGGGGGGGGGGGGGGTAGCATTGTAGATAGCTGTAGAATTTCACAGCCCTGTAAAACAGACGTGAAGGTATGGGTGTAATTCCCCATCGGGTTTGGGGAACTGCATTAACTAACCGCTGCGTGAAGATAAGTGGGCAGTGACGAGGCCTACCCGCATCGACAGGCTACCACAGGATTGCATGATCCAATCACCTGTCACGAAGTCGTTTACTCATTTAGTGTATTAGAACCCATGCACGTTTAAGTAAACCGGTGACGCAAAAGGAACTCACGGCCTCCGCCAAATTTACTGGCTCGGTCTTATGGGGGCGTGGGGTCCGACAGGTGCTGCCTGCAGAGACCCGCCCAGACCCGTCCGGTGCAATTCAAGGACAGTGCCTAGTGCTGAACGGTGACCCTTTCTCAAATACCGTGCCATAAGGAAAATTCTCAAGGGACCGGAACGTTCCAGCCGGTATGTCCTAGCTGCAGAGGAAGAAGATTGCACCTTTTGGGTCCTACTGTACACACGCACAACGCACACACACACACACACACACACACGCACACACACACACACACACACACACACACACACACACACACACACGCACACACACACACACACACACACACACATATATATATATATATATATATATATATATATATATATATATATATATATATAACACGTTGTCATTGCTTACGCCATTGCGAAGCGCGTAAGTGAATCATCAGACTCGCTCTGTGTCACACGTTTCTCAAATGATATTCCGTGTTATCGTTTTAAGGAATTGGGCGGAGCAAAATTGGGTGGAACTGCGACGTCATACCGTGCAAGTGTCTCTTGCCCTCTTCCGGTGCAATTTAGTGGTGTTGGAAAATTCCAGACGGATTATCGTACGCCATTTTGGTGATTTTCGGTACGCCATTTTTAGCTCCAGGTGACCCCTGGGGCCAGAGCCAGATGTCATTCGACGTCCGCATTTTTATTAGACTCGACTATTTGAAGTCTGCAAAACATTGCACTGGGTCTGATTTCATCAAAATATATGTCATTGAGCGCCCTGCAGGGGTAGGTTTGGGGCGGAAGTCGCTGCGAAGCACAGCTTGTGCGGAGTTCCTGCTTCCACCGCCAGGCAGTAGCGTAATTTCAGTTTCATGGGCTATTTTGGCAGGAGCATTTACGCGTGCCGCGAAAGATCACAGAGCGTGCGCCCACCTCGGCCTGTTCCTTTTGAGGTCAGCTGACCGTGTTTTACGAGTTAAACAACCGAGTACATTTTACAGGACGTGTACTCAGATTTTCCCAAATTACTGGCCAGGCATCTACCTCTCTGACCTCTCGGAGCTACGGAGACGGCAAATCGACAATTGGCGTGTTTGTGGTGCCGCTTTATACTCGACTCGCACTCACTGATATGGACTTGCCTGCTCCATGCTCTGCAAACGTGTCGGTATAAAACGGATGGCGGATGGCCAGGTTTTATGGGTCACACATCGTTCTTATATTTACATGTTGTTTTAACTATCAGGTCAGGCAAAACGTGGTCGAGGTCACCTGTACCCGATTCACAGCGTTCCTTGCATTCACAAAGCAGCTTCCATCCAATTCTGCCAATATATCGATCGGAGAGAGGTCAGCCATAGATACTGAAAGTCATACCAACCTTGAACCTGAATGAGTCTTACTCTGAATAATGGCTTACGTGCGTTTTCAGTTTGCATGACCTTCATTAAATGAGAGTGGGGTGTTTTATTTTTTCCACGCCTGTACTCTCCTACCCTTCTTGAAATTGCGCTTATTTTTCTCAACAACGCTACCATGAGTTGATTTGCCCGTCAAGTTGTAGTGTAAGTACATACTCCGCTGTTTGATAAGACGACACCATGTTCACAGAATTGCATGGAAAGAATAGGCCTAAAATGCAGCATTTTTGTGCAAGACTCCGCCCCTGATCTGCATGATTGGAACAGCTCCACGGCTGACCGGAAGCGCGGAGGGAAGCCTCCCTCGCGCACTCCGGTGACGCAATGTCTCTCGGTAACGGAGCTTATCCAATGCTTTCGCTGTGATAAAATGAGGATATTTGCTTATTTCGAAGGCCTCGCTGGATGGGGTACGTCGTGCTCGGGTAGTGGCGAGGTCCCGTCACCTAAGCTCGCGCGCCGTTAGCTGGTCTCGGAGCAGGGCACGGCGGCGGCAGCCAGTAAGCGCGGTCCAGGACGCACCTGTGCTATGTACGAGCCCCGGCCTGACGATTAAGAAGTCTAAGAAGGTATTACGACCCTCCTGGTTAGCGCCACATCCCGTCCGTGCAGACCGACAGGAGGTTGCCAGAAAGCACCCAAGCGCTGAGAGGGGGCACGATAGGGCCTCTGTCGCTCCGACTGTTGCCGTTTCCGAGCTTTCTGTGTCATGAACGCTGCAGCCGAGCCAGCGGACTGCGTCGTGCAACGGTAACGGGCACTAGCTTTCCTGTAACCGCCTCTCGCTCTCCAGCCAACGGGTTTCCGTCCCGCCCATTCTGCCAAATCGTGCTGCAGGACTGTGACGGATCCAGTCTGCTCGCGGCCGCCGACGGAGTGGATGCCTGCTGTTTCTGTGACAGTTCTGAACAAACACTTTGAAACGATGGATAACCAGTTATCTTTAGTGACACGAGACCTACACATCATGACCTTGTTTTTATTAAGCACGAAGGGTCAGTTTTTGTGACAGCTCCAAGTAGATCTATGCTCCGTTGTTCGTCGACAAAGACCATTTGCACGACCATGCGGGGCGCTATCCCGCTCCAACCTGGAACCACCGCTCCACCATTGCGTCCTGGAGCCACCTTCACTTTATGAAAATCGAAAGGTCGAATCCTCGTGTCGCGTCGCTGGATTTGCGGTTTCCGGCAAGCACGTTGTAGGTCACTGCAGTGAAAACTCAAATCGCCATCCTTGGCAGCCGCTAACATCTGCACAGCACTCCATCGAGTAAAATGTACTAACGCATTGTTGTCAGCACATTTCATGTTCCATAACGTCACAGGTCTCGTGATGTATGCGTCACGGTCCTGAGTCATGAGTTCCAAGGGCATAACCGACTTAACTATGATTCCAAGGTTCACTCCTGGGACAAGCTGACACAAGAGACCGCGCTACCGCGACTCCGAGCGTCTTGTGTTTCACGGACTGTAGCTCGCGGTGGATGAATTCAAGCTGGGTCATCGCACGCCACGGCAGCAGTGCAGGCGGTGTCTAGTTTTAGCTTTAGAGCATGTTTATTGTGTTCATGTGTGATAACTTTAGAGTACCACCTGAGGATGTGTCATCTGATTAGTGAGGGCCCCTCGCCGATGAGTCACCCGCCTATCACATAAGTTCATTCAATTCAGTCTTAAGGTCATGTTTAGGAATGTTTTCCTTTCGTGAGGACGTCTGCCACGCATCTTTTTATTTCCATTGGTAGTCCACGCTTTCCCGTACATTCCCTAGCCTTTTTATCGATTCAACTTTGAAAATACCGTGCACTGGAGCCTCAAGCGCACATGACGTGTTCAGGGCGCGCGTGTTCACATGCTGTACAAGCGAAATCACGTTTTTAACCGCACGAGCCTCGCCACGGATCTGTTGGTTGATCGGATGTCAGCCCCGGGACTACAGTGGTAAAGAGTGTCCTTGTTTTTAAAGACCGCTGGAGCTTGAATGGGCTTTCCTTTCTGCAGCAGCATTGTCATGGACTTACAGACCCTGTTCGATGAGGAAAACATGGGAAGAAGCAAAAGATGTTCGGACACCAATTACCTTATTATTCTTTCCCTATCAGCGTAAAGAAACAATTCTCTCCTATTCCACCCTAGTTTTTCAGAGGATTAAAAAACATGCAACAGAACAATCCTTGTTTGATGGTGATTGTGCACGCTTTAGGGCACGAGTATAGGATCGTGCACTTGTGGATAGGCTAAACACTCATGTCGCAGTGAGCTGGTTTGCAACCTTCATTGATGAACTTATGCTTGAATCATTTTCCCTTACACTCATACCATTATTGCACCCCAAACTAAGTAAACAGTAGAGTTATGAGTTATCAAAGTGCCTAGTTTTATAGAGAGTGTGCAAAGTTATCAGGAAGAAGCGAGCATACCGGTTTTAAAGAAACAAATACAGGGGATTGCGTGGACAGATATAATATGAACACATCTAAGATCAATCTGGACAAATACTCAGATGTTGGAAAATGACTAGACCTGAAGTCTTTTGAGTAGGCCTCACCTAAGATCTTATTGAATGAGATAACATGCTGGCACTGACCACGTATTGAAGCGTTAACCATTGGCGTCTAGCATGAGTTTTCGATTTCCTCCTTAAATCACGTATTTATATACTATAATTTTTTGATCAAACATTTTGATTTATTCCATTCATTATATGAGGGCGAGTCGAAGCTTACAACTCGTAGAAATCGCAGTGCAATGCGATAAGACAACTTGGTGTGCAGCTGCATAGCACGAATTATTGAAATGTGATATAGAGGATGGCAGAGGGAGAACATTAGCAGGCTTGGCACGGCTAGGGCTTAGAATTGATGCTGCTTGGTGGCGAATAGGGTCGGCCAGAATTGTATTTAAAGTTGGATTGGTTTTTGTAATTGGTGAATTGTTATCAATAAGCACCAAGCAAGGTAATACGCCAAAGAAGCAAAATCGCACATAATCTGAAAAAACAGTACCGTGTGTGTGGATGTCATGAGACCTTGCTCAAAAATGCACTCGTGGAATACAGCAATACTGTCAGCTTACTTTGAATATTAATGCCATGTGGAAGAGCACGTAGAGGTATTTTGCCGTGCTACCCATGTCCTGTTTTGCACAGGTAACAGATGCCCCTAGCACAACGTGTTCTCATGTTTAGCACGCAGTCTCTTTCGGTTGCAAATAAACGCTCGGTGCTGACTTAATCATGCTTTCTTTAAATCGCATATATTTAAAATTCGCAGCAAAGACACTCCATAACCCGACGCGCTTGTGGTCTCGGTCCATTAACACTATGGTTGAAAGTCAAAATCTCGTCATCACGTGTGCTTGAGGAAAACTCCTCTCAGGCGAGCACTAACGGGTTCTACGAGCATCGTCCAGCCGTAAATGTCATGACCGCGAGGCATTCAACGACGGCCCGACATGGGGTTTAAAGAAAGCGTGGTTGAGGAATTTGATTCATGTGATCGGCGAACAGTCGATATGAAATGGCTCGTGTGTTTCAAGGGAGGCGGTCTAATATCTGTTCAGCGATGTGCTCGGAAGTTACTTGGAGATAGGTTCGAATGATATTGGAATGGCGAGTGCAAACGCATGGAAAGAAAGCGATGACAGTGTGTTTGATTTATCGCATGATATTGGCAACATTACGGATACCTGTAGATCGCTGAGTTCATGTTTTGCATATGCTTGTCGACTTGACAAGCAGTTTTGGAGCTCATAGGCAGCTTCCGAAGGAGAATTCAAATCGATATGATTACCGAACTGCTCCCGGAAAATTGGAATCCGGCATATGGAGACCTTTCAAAATTGGGGGACAACTCCACATCACAAAGATGCTCCAGAACGTTGCACGGACTTTCAATCATTTGCATCAGAGTCTTGGTGGTATATGGGGTGCGATGAGATAAGTGAGACGTATTTCTGGCGGTCTGCCTGCCGGGGTTCCCTTACTGATGCCTCCCTCGTACAAATTTGTCGCGAGTAGGAAAGGTCTGAACGATTGCCTTGATTGGACACCTTTTATGGCGTGGTCTGACAGAGTGTCGTTGTAAGCCACTCCCCTGCCGTTTCCAAATTGAGGCAGATTGGAGGCAGAAATTGAGGCTAGCGGAAAGCATGGGTGGATTGAGCTTAACGAGATCTCGCGGTTAGTAATGACGTTTTGTATTACCAGGCCAATAATTCAACCCATTATGCCTGGTAAAAGTCAAATTTTCAGAAAATTTAGCTTTTCAGGTTTACATGTTCGTCTGTTTGAGATCACGTCTCGTAGCAACACGAAATCTATACGGGCTAAATCTATCCTTGTTTAACCATGAGTATTCTGGTTTGTAATCTGATGTGTTTTGAACATATATTCAGATAGATGCCCACCCACTGAATACCGGGAGTCTCAAAGGGCACGAAGGTCGCGCACGTCACATGCGTGCGGCTTCAGACGTTCTCGAAGGTATCTGGCAAGGCTTGCTCACACTTAGAAGGAGCCATGCTGAATGTTATCATCGCGGGTGTCAACTGACCCGATCTGGATAGCACCTTGCCACCGGTGACCGAGGCGCCAGGCACTGGTGGGCCATCGTTGCCGGGTCTGCCGTATCGCGGTCTCCCTCCTCTCCTCTCCCACCATTGTCTCTCTCCTCCCCTCTCCCATCATTGTCCCTCTCCTCCCTTCCCCCACTGCCGTCTCACTCTTCTCCTCTCCTCTTCCACCTTTGTCCCTCTCCTCCCCTCTCCACCGTTGTCTCTCTCCTCTCTTCCCCTCTCTCAATTTTGTCTCTCTCCTCTCCTCTCCCACTTTTGTCTCCCTCCTCTCCTCTCTCTCATCTTCGTCTCTCTCTCTCTTCTCCTCTCCCAACGTTGCCTCTCTCCTCTGCCACCTTGTTTCTTTGTCTCTTTATTCTCACACCTTTGCCTCTCGTTCTCTGTCACCTCTGCCTCTCTCCTCCCCTCTCCCACATTTGTCTCTGTCTCCTCTCCCACTTTTGTGTCTCTCCTCCCCTCTCCGACCTTTGTCGATGCCGATTGCTTCTCGGCGGTGTGTGTCTGCTGTGTTGGAGGGTCCAGATCAGTATCATCGCTCTGCAAGTTTTATATTGTATTCAATGTGTCATTAACTGAGGTGCCACTCGACCTCGTTCGATCACTGCTCTAGGCGATTGTGTTCTAACCAGGTGACGCCAAACATGCCTCATGGGTTATCTCACTACTTGTTAGTCTTTGTCCACGTTAAGGTGTCAGCGCCTTCAGCATTCGACGTTTCCGTTCGTGATTCCCAACCGTCATGGATTTGTGGCTGTACGCTTCTTTTGAGCTTAAAATACTTGAGGCACCCACAGCTGTCGTGGTCCAGTTCTTAAAAGATAACCACCTGGCATTGCTCTACGAAAAATGTGTGCCACCAGAATTACTGGGAGCAAAGGGAAGGCAAGCAGATTAAGAGCTCAAAGTTGTGCTGAGTTAACGACTTCCAAGGTATCAGGAGCACTGGTTAAACAACGCTGCAATGCTACTTAATGATTATATGGTCGGTGTTCAGTATTTCGAGCCGTGCTCATTTGAACTCATAATGCCGAAAAGATATGAGCTGAAGGCCTGTCTTGCTTATATCAGGAAAGCCGATACTATCCCTACCCCTCCATGGTGCATTGTTCTAACAGGCCCGTGTCAAACTTCTGTTTTGCGACATTCTAGGCCTTTCCGCTGATAATGCCGATATTCAATATGCCTCGAATCTGAAGGTGTAATACGTCGTTAAGCATTATCAAAATCTATTTCAAAGTTTCCTTGACTCTGTCTTTTGATCGATTGCTCCTGGCATGTTGAAGGTTCCTAGTTTCAACTTAAAAATTGTCTAAATTAGTCGGTAAATTAGTCCGCGAGCAAGCGCTTGAAATCGTTTTAGAACTGATGCGGCGATTGGCTTCAGATCTCACACAGAGGCTGAAATAGCCCCACCCACACAGATCAAGGTCCACAGGTTCTGCAAAGTGGCAGGATCCGGGGGATCGGCCTTACAGAAAAGCTGTCCTGAGTCAAAGAAATAGAATGGTCTCAAACATTTTACCGACGCATGTGACACCTCTGCAAGATGTTTGTTGTCGCATCGTAACAGCCGGGAAGACCCTCGACAAGACCGATTTGAGTACCTTTGCAAATGCGTTTGACTTAATTGCGTTAATTCGGCGTCATCCGCGTGGTAAAAGCGCTCATGAGTGTCATCCTGCGCAGCACAGCGTCCCGCACGGGCTTGCTGTCTGGTGTTGTTTTGCCTGCTTTCCTGCAGGTCCTG
The DNA here is from genome assembly GCF_011947565.3 of Pollicipes pollicipes. Classification (NCBI taxonomy): domain Eukaryota; kingdom Metazoa; phylum Arthropoda; class Thecostraca; order Pollicipedomorpha; family Pollicipedidae; genus Pollicipes; species Pollicipes pollicipes. The sequence continues at coordinate 40,784,548 of NW_023596576.1, read as the reverse complement.
TCCTGTGATTGTGTTTGCACTGTGCTGCTGGCCGCGCCGTTCGGCAGCCGGGGCTGCGCGGGCATTCGGGGGGTGCCGGGAGCCAGCCACTGCGAGTCGGGGCTGCGCGGGCGTTCGGGCGGTGCCGGGAGCCAGCCACTGCGAGTCAGGGGCGCGGGTTCGGGCGGTGCCGGAGCTAGCCACTGCGAGTCGGAGGCGCGGGCGTTCGGGCGGTGCCGGGAGCCAGCCACTGCGAGTCGGGGCTGTGCGGGCGTTCGGGCGGTGCCGGGAGCCAGCCACTGCGAGTCGGGGCTGCGCGGGCGTTCGGGCGGTGCCGGGAGCCAGCCACTGCGAGTCGGGGCTGCGCGGGCGTTCGGGCGGTGCCGGGAGCCAGCCACTGCGAGTCGGGGCTGCGCGGGCGTTCGGGCGGTGCCGGGAGCCAGCCACTGCGAGTCGGGGCTGCGGGGCGTTCGGGCGGTGCCGGGAGCCAGCCACTGCGAGTCGGGGCTGCGCGGGCGTTCGGGCGGTGTCGGGAGCCAGCCACTGCGAGTCGGGGCTGCGCGGGCGTTCGGGCGGTGTCGGGAGCCAGCCACTGCGAGTCGGGGCTGCGCGGCGTTCGGGCGGTGTCCGGGAGCCAGCCACTGCGAGTCGGGGCTGCGCGGGCGTTCGGGCGGTGCCGGGAGCCAGCCACTGCGAGTCGGGGCTGCGCGGGCGTTCGGGCGGTGCCGGGAGCCAGCCACTGCGAGTCGGGGCTGCGCGGGCGTTCGGGCGGGTGCCGGGAGCCAGCCACTGCGAGTCAGGGCTGCGCGGGCGTTCGGGCGGTGCCGGGAGAGCCACTGCGAGTCGGAGCTGCGCGGCGTTCGGGCGGTGCCGGGAGCCAGCCACTGCGAGTCGGGGCTGTGCGGGCGTTCGGGCGGTGCCGGGAGCCAGCCACTGCGAGTCGGGCTGCGCGGGCGTTCGGGCGGTGCCGGGAGCTAGTCACTGCGAGTCGGAGCTGCGCGGGCGTTCGGGCGGTGCCGGGAGCCAGCCACTGCGAGTCGGGGCTGCGCGGGCGTTCGGGCGGTGTCGGGAGCCAGCCACTGCGAGTCGGGGCTGCGCGGGCGTTCGGGCGGTGCCGGGAGCCAGCCACTGCGAGTCGGGGCTGCGCGGGCGTTCGGGCGGTGCCGGGAGCCAGCCACTGCGAGTCGGGGCTGCGCGGGCGTTCGGGCGGTGCCGGGAGCCAGCCACTGCGAGTCGGGGCTGCGGGGCGTTCGGGGGCGGTGTCGGGAGCCAGCCACTGCGAGTCGGGGCTGCGCGGGCGTTCGGGCGGTGCCGGGAGCCAGCCACTGCGAGTCGGGGCTGGCGGGCGTTCGGGCGGTGTCGGGAGCCAGCCACTGCGAGTCGGGGCTGCGCGGGCGTTCGGGCGGTGCCGGGAGCCAGCCACTGCGAGTCGGGGCTGCGCGGCGTTCGGGCGGTGCCGGGAGCCAGCCACTGCGAGTCGGGGCTGCGCGGGCGTTCGCGGGGTGCCGGGAGCCAGCCACTGCGAGTCGGGGCTGCGCGGGCGTTCGGGCGGTGCCGGGAGCCAGCCACTGCGAGTCGGGGCTGCGCGGGCGTTCGGGCGGTGCCGGGAGCCAGCCACTGCGAGTCGGGGCTGCGCGGGCGTTCGGGCGGTGCCGGGAGCCAGCCACTGCGAGTCGGGGCTGCGCGGGCGTTCGGGCGGTGTCGGGAGCCAGCCACTGCGAGTCGGGGCTGGGCGGGCGTTCGGGCGGTGTCGGGAGCCAGCCACTGCGAGTCGGGGCTGTGCGGGCGTTCGGGCGGTGCGGGAGCCAGCCACTGCGAGTCGGGGCTGCGCGGGCGTTCGGGCGGTGTCGGGAGCCAGCCACTGCGAGTCGGGGCTGCGCGGACGTTCGGGCGGTGTCGGGAGCCAGCCACTGCGAGTCGGGGCTGTGCGGGCGTTCGGGCGGTGCCGGGAGCCAGCCACTGCGAGTCGGGGCTGTGCGGACGTTCGGGCGGGTCGGGAGCCAGCCACTGCGAGTCGGGGCTGCGCGGACGTTCGGGCGGTGCCGGGAGCCAGCCACTGCGAGTCGGGCTGCGCGGCGTTCGGGCGGTGCCGGGAGCCAGCCACTGCGAGTCGGGGCTGCGCGGACGTTCGGGCGGTGCCGGGAGCCAGCCACTGCGAGTCGGGGCTGCTGCGGGACGTTCGGGCGGTGCCGGGACAGCCACTGCGAGTCGGGGCTGCGCGGACGTTCGGGCGGTGCCGGGAGCTAGGCACCGCGGGGACTGCCACCAAGACTGCAGTTCAATCCCTGCGTGGTGACGCCTGCGGGACTTTGCGCGAGAGGGATGGCTTGTATACACCTGTGAGACGGACGACTTGCGCTTTTTCGACATCACGGGACATGCGATCTACCGTAGTTTAGTGGCGTTGCCCACTACGTGGGCGCTGTTTAATCACGGCTCAGACCACAGGCATCTGTTTGACCGCATGCCACTGCTCACAGGCCATATCGCATAGCTGTGCTGTCGGCACCCGTGGCCAGTGACGTGTGAACATCTTTAAAGCTATAAGAAGAAGGTCAGCTTCTCAGCTTCTCAGGGGTACAGTAGTCGCTGCGCAACTCCAACTGAATTGGACTGCTGCTTACATAAGCTCCCAAGGCTGTGGGCAGCTGCCGGGCGCCCTGCTCCGTGGCGCGAGCCGGCGCCGCTCCTGCTGACCTCTGACCCTGTGCCGGCCCGCCCCTGCAGGTGGCAGGCCGCCATGAGGACCGCTGCATTGCTGACCATGACGCTGCTGCTGCACACCGGCGCTGGCGTGCTCTCGCTGCTGCTGCGGCCGCCGGAGACGCTCGGCTGGGGGCTGGCGCCCAACCAGCTGATGAGCCGCTCCGGGCCGCTCGCCACGCTCGCTATGGTCTCACACGCCGCCGCCATCGACGCGTCCATGGCGTTCGACCCCAACCTGCCGGCCGAGCTGCACCGCGCCGTGCCGCGCGAGATCGCCGACACCATGTCACCCTTTGCCCGCGGCGCCGGCTTCGGCTTCGGCGAAGACGTCCAGGTGAAGACGCACTTTGCAGTGCCGGTGGCGCCCGCTCCTGCGCCGGCGCCGCCCGCGCTCGGGCTGCAGCGCCATAGGAACGCGCTCGGTCTCGGCGACTCTGGCGCGCCACCGCCGGCGCCGGGCGGCGTGCTGTTGAAGAACGGCGCCGGCCTGGCCGGGGCGGGGCCCTGCCCCGCCGGCGGGGCGGTGATCACCGACCCCGACCACGCCGGCTGGATGAGGAGCCGCGGCGAGCTGCCGGTGGCGGCTGGCTCGGCGTCGCACCCGCTGATGTGCGGCGGCCCGGCGGTGGCCGGCCCCTCGGGCCGCGTGATCCCTCCGCGCAGCCGAGATACGCCGCCCGGCCTGATGACCAGGGACGTCCGGCTGTCTCGCCAGCAGGAGAAGGACATCATCCCGCCGCGCTCGCCTGACTACGTCACACGCTTCCGCGAGCCGCCGCCTGGCGGCCTGCTCCCGGAAGGTCGGGCGCGCGATCCTCGCCGGCCGACAGGCGCCCGACGACTGCGCCCTCAAGCTCGAGGGCAGGTGAGTACCGGGCGCTGTGTCGCTCGTCCGGTGCAGGAGCGGCAGGCGTAGTCGTGCGTGTCACAGGTCTAGCACGTGGCTGCAGCGTACGTGAGATGGCTGAATGGTCTGTCCATGGAGGCTGGTGTCCGCATGAGCGTTCCTGCAAGATCGATGTCCGTATAGGTTTTGTAAACGTTTAGTGAGGTGTGGGTTACCGGGCATACCTGGTCCTGGATGGACGATTATGTGCGGTTCAGCGCGGACATGAACACTTGGATGAGCGACCGATGCCACTCGAGCGTCAGAGCGAGGCGTGAGCGCTCCTCGTACCGTGAACGGCACTGGTACATCAAACCGAAGGAGACTGTCGGCTAACGCAGAGTCAAGGGAGCAAACAAATCTCGCAAACGTCGATGAATTGAAAATCAAGCCGAAAAAAACAGACAAACTTGAGAACCTAATTGACTTAAAATAGGTAGTTATTTAGCCTAGTCTTTTCGTTTTCGGTTCGATAATGTTTGATTACCACCACACCTTTCGACGCAACAGCCAGATACGTATTTGTCAGTGACTGTTTTTTTCATTTGAGCTGCATTTTAATGTCAGCTTGTTCTGGATGCCACAACTTACAAATCCCAGCAATCAAAACACCATCGTAGCTAGAATATAGTTGAGAATCTTCGCACACGTCCATGAGTTATCCATCGCGTGTTCACCATCAAAACCTTTAACGAAATCGGCATACGGTGATTTATCTGTCGGAACTAATCTGCATAGGAGTGCGTGAATACACCCTCTTACTAAAACCTCACCCGCGTTGTGAGGTTTGTTAAAACTTACCTAGGTCAAACCTCGCCCGCCAAGGTCAAACATGGTGCAGTATGGACGCGCGGCGAGAAATCGAGTCTCGGAAAAACCACCTTTCACTGTTGCTACGAACCGTGTTTCATTAGTTTTCATTGCGTACTTTAACTGCAGCGATATACATAATAATATTGTTCTGGCGGGGAATACGGCAGAAATCAAAGGGCATTGCTCGCAGTGTTGTAAACCAGTGCCTTTTGTGTTGCTGCATTGTAGTGCTGGCGCAATGTTCAATTAGACCATGATTACGCCCCTTGGCGTCGCGTTACCCGACAGCATGGTGTCCCCTGCGGTATGATGCACCAGTGCCGTTCGCGGCACCAGGATACACAAATTTCGGCGTAATACAACATTTTGGGGTGGTACAGCATTTTGAAAGTCAAGCGAAATCCGTCGCCGCACTTCCTCAAGGCCGCCTGGTTGCATGTTCGCTGACTGCACACTGCGCAGAGCAAAGAAATATATCAAAAGATACGTTCAAGCAAGGAGGCGTACTTTGATGTTCGAGGAACAACACAATAGTTCCTGTTTCAAACAATGCTGTATGCGTTTTACGAGGTAATTTGTGCGTGATAATGCCAACTGCTTGACCTATTTCAACGCATCTGGATAACTTTTTCTAATTTTTAGATTGTATTATCCTTTCCCTGCGTGACGTCTTTATTTGGGGCCTCCATCCGGGATTCTATTGTACGTCCACTTCTGGTTCAACTACTGGACAAAAGTCATTTGCTTAGGAGTATATGCAAAGAAAACTACGCCAACTCCATCTGCTTCTTGATGGCCCGTCTTTTCTCGTAAAGTGTTCCTTCTTTAGTTGAGAAAACTCGGCGATGTTTGAACCTTTGCACGGCACCCAGGTGGGAGCGGGGGGGGGGGGGAAGGGGGGGGGGGGGTAACACTTAAATTTGAACTAAGTCCCATGTGCAGGACTTCAGCCACATCGTTGAGGCAAGTTCAGCTAAAGAAAATATCGAAAGCGTGACGATATTTCCGTTGTCCCTTTTGTCGGGCTGAAAATATGTTTTAGGGAACCAGATAAATCGCCTCGCTTTCGACATTGCTCTTTTGGATGTTTTTGACGTTTCCCAGCCTGGCTGGTGTGTAGTCAAACGAGGTGGTGTATTAAATTAAGTCCAGGACACATCTATCATTAGTTTTATATCAATGGGAAATTTGGACTTGTGTTTTTGGTAGGCACAAACAGCAGCGCATATTTCCACTCCAGGCGCGATTCCTACGTTGAAGAAATCGTGTTCAGTGATCAGGGAACTGAGCTCCTGGTGGGGGTGGGTGCCGCGTAGCCGTGTTCCTGAGAAATGGTGCTATGACATCATCACGTGACGTATTACACCCGCTTCTGAGCCTCGGCAAACAATGGCATTGTGTAATGCAGTTATGACCTGTAGCAATGCGGAGCACGTACAGATCGTTAGTTCGAATGTATTCAGTGGGTCTGATAATGGTATGCCGCTGATCAAAGTGCACGCTATGTGCTATAATGAACTGTAAAATGGTAACGTTTTCCATCTGTTTCAGAGACTGCGTTACATACGGAGCAATTGAAGCTGCTTTCCAAGAAGCGGTTGAACGTACGGGTAAGGCGAACGTTGAACGTGGTTCATGGAAATTCCCCCAAATGGATGTACAGAAGCATGCAATAATACGCTAAGTGGAGGTTCTGGGGTACACAAGTGCCTGATCCAAGTATTTTAAGATTGCACAGTAGGACCGCGCCCTGCGGGGAAGGCAGCTGCGTCCCGCCTCGGAGCACAGCCCCGTCAGCGGTCAGAAAGCTGACTTAAACCATTGCGTAAGGCAAAAACAGGCACAACTCGCGCACAGAAAAAGATGGGCTTTTTGATTTTAGAAACGAGAACGTTACCCAGCCTGCATGAATGGTGTCTCTGTAATGGAAAGACCTTGCAATATCACAACCCAACTGATATGCACGTCTCGTCACAAAATTCCGAAGGATTCTCTGCGTGGTGTAGCACGTTCCGACTGACGGCTTCATCCGTGCCCACGTGTTCTAGCCTTGGATCTGCCCCGCGGCGAATGGCTGCCACCAAACGTGGGTACCGTCGGGAGTGCCATCCTGAGGGCTTCCATGAGCATAGCGAGGAGGTGAGCCCACGGCGCCACACTGTGGCTCCCCATCACTGCAACACGCCTCTTCGGATGCAATATTTGTATAAACTGGGGTGTACTGAGGAACGCATGTGTTACAGCGCAGCTTACGAACAGGCCCTCCTTGCGTTGCTGCGCCAATGTTTTATCTGGGAATGTTGAGCTCCTGTTGAAATACTGTTGATCGCAGTCAGAGGTACAGGCCACTACGCTACGTGTTCGAGCGCTTGTTTATCTAACTTTACATGATACTCATAGACAAAGCGATGAAACTACACAAATGTGTGTTTGTTGCGTGATTGTTGGTGGCAGTGAGGTCGTGGTAAGGGCGCAGCAAGCGAGGGCAGGGGGGCACGTCATCCTTAGTTCCCGAGGGGCCAAAGGACCGTCAGGGACGACAATAAAGGGTGCGCATGGAGGGCCAGAGGCCTGAAAGGCTGGCAGCAGGTCGGGTAAGGGGCCACGGCTTGCAGAGATGGGCGTTCAGATGGCAGTCAATGGGTCTCCTGCACCACGACCATTCGGCTCCATGTCGGGTTTGTTCACGGGGCCAAGCATGAACAAAGCCGGGGCCGCGACCGTTATTCGAAAACCTCTCCATTGGTCGCACCCCAAAAACAATCGGGCTCCCCTGTGTCAACCAGGAGTCCGCAGAGCCTAACGGTGGATTGCCGTGTCGACAAGGGGCCTGAGTTGGCCAGGGACTCATTGGCTGAATGGGAACAAGAGGGCCACGTAGAATGTCAGCGAGCCCTTTTCGTTGGTCGGGGCTCCGAAATGATGAGAGAAGGGTCGTGTAACGCGCACGACTGACCGTTCCAAGTCCCCTGGAGACCCGACACATCCGACGCTGAAGACGTCCGACTCTGACACACTGAAGCACCGCGTCGGCGTCCCTCCCGCCTGCCCAACGCTCGAGCACGCGCGCATGCTGTACCGCAACACACCAGGAGCGCTCGCCCGAAGACGGGTGGCGCGCCGCCCGTCCCGCGCTGCGTGAGCGCAGCCCCGGTCCGCTTCAGGTACGAGATGACGCAGTACGAGATCGAGTACGTGCTGCCGCGGGCCGACACCCTGAGCACGTCCATCGCCAACGTGTGTCCCGACTTCGTCACCCCGATCCAGTGCCACCCGAAGCGGTACCGGCGCATCGACGGCCTCTGCAACAACGTCCGCTTCCCCAACTGGGGCGCCACGCGCCGCGTCTTCCAAAGGTGGGTGGCGCGCCGCAGCAGGGTAACTGCATCTGATCCCTGAGGGAGGGCTTAAAGCTGGCTGCAGTTGTGATGCGGTTAGGTCTGGTCCGCCCCGGCCGGACCTACCGTGTCGTTCTGGTCGCAATGACATCTTGTTGACGTTAAACGCTCTAGTTCTATAGAACATCGTTGGCTTAGCTTATGTCAGAGTAAGCCCTTACTCGTAAATCACAGTTAGCAGTGGTACAGGGATCAAAACCACGTTTGCAGGGCCATACAATGGCGTTTGAAGACCCCCGCAAACCACCGACTATTTCCGGGTCCCGGCAGCTCAGCACGGCTGCCCCTGACCTGTCCCAGCGAGAGTGTCGAATTTCTTGTGGGATGGATTGGTGGGGACACGCCAGCACCTTAGAGTCGTGTTTTGACGCCTTTGATTGTGTGGTACCCTGATCCAGTGTGTGAAAACATGCATTGTAGGATGAAGCAAAACTGAGTTCACAACCGATGCATCATATGTACGCTACAGGTAGTGACATTGGTCTTTGATCATGATTTCCAGTGCAAATCTCCAGTTTTTTCCACGTCTTCCCCAGGTTCAAACTTGCATCGCAATTTTGGCCTCTTTATGCTCTGAGTGAAAGATTATTGTCTCCAAAGCAACCCTAGCTGGGGTGTTACACTACCCTGACCGCCGGGGGATTACCAGGGGGCGCGTTATTCTCTTTATGGCCTTGACCGTCCGGGTTGTTCCTTGGCCTCTGATTGTCTCAGAGCCGCAAGTTTCCTTGGGGTCTCAGAGGTCCCTGTTCCGTTCCTGGGCTCAGCGGTCCTTTGGACTCAAAGATTTTGTGGTCATTAGCAACGAGATGGCCACGAGAACTCGGGAGAAATGTATAACAATGAGCTGCCTTATGAATGGGCGCGTTTTCTTGTGACTGGCAACAGGTCTAATATGAACCATGATTATTGGAAAATGAAAGTGCACGCGGAATGCCATTTGCTGTGCAGTTTGTCCATTACCTCTATAAGTAACTGCCTTATCCCCGATTTAGTTTTCCGGTAACATGCGATTTTTCGAGAGATTCTTCACATAATATTGGTGCGAAAATCGTAGCTTAAATGGATTAAATAACATCATTTACAAGAACCTCAATTAAAGTGGCCGAAAGCCGAGGGCCCAATTTCATTTTGACACAGGCAACGCTGTCCTCCGCCCTTGGGGCCCGCAGCTTCAGCGCCTAGAAACCGGACACACTTTTGCAGTACCTGCGCCTGTGTGTGACGTATGTGTTTATGCCACCTCCTGGGAACTGCAGCCAAGACCAAAATTGCACTCCTCAAACATCTGAAATGTCTTACACCGCTAAATCACGTATCAGCCAGCGATTCAGGATGCACCGCATCATTATGTCATCATCGCAGCAATGTCAAATTGAGGCTTGCGCTAGGGTCAGCTGCCGCGACTTACGTCGCAGGTTTTAAACGTTAAGAAGAAAAGAAAGCTCCACGCATGTCCCATATTATACTGCCTGTACGCTTGGACCTCCGCTCAAACAGCAGCTGCGCAGGAAACTTTGCAGAGCAGTTAGCCTTATAACTCTCACTTCACTAGAATGCGCCGACTCGGTCACGATTTCGAACCACGCCCTGAGATTTCTTCAGCAGCTTTACGCAGGAGAAACCGGACACACTTTTGCAGGGAGGCACCAGAGGGCTCTGTTCTTCCTCTTCTGGTGGAACTCTCGCAAAATAGAGATCCTCAAAATTGGGTGACAGCTGGCGGGAAGGTTTTGAGGCCTTTGTAATATATTTCTTACCACACAACGTCAAAGAGCCTATATTAAGTTTTTCAGACTTGGTGAAAATCCCCTTGTCGTTAGGTCCAACGTTTGCCTCTGTTCATGTCGACCTCCTCACCGGCATCAAAATCTCCCTGCTCTCTAAACAACCCGCCGTCGCTCCAGACTAGCGTGACTACCAGCTTGCCGGCACATTACGCCGGGCCGGCGCTGGAACGGCCCGTGCACGCACTCAGCGGAGCGGGGAAAGCGGGACCTTGGCAAGGCAGGCAGATCAGGGGCTCGTGCAGCCGCTCCCACGCGCCGGCCCCGTTGCCGCTGCGCTGTGACAGATGGCGGCTAGTGATTGCAAGGGTCACGGGTCCGGCGGACGCCCGCAGCGCGTGGGAAAAGCGCCAGTGGCGCCGGATATGCGCCGCCCTCAGCTGACAGGTCGACAGTGGCGGGTCGGATATACCAGAGTCTGTGGGTGAGAATATCGAGTTTTTGTTCACTGGGTTGTTTGAAATCATTGGACGCGTTCATCGATCTGCCATTGTTCATCAAATCATCGAGTTCATTGCTACTCGAAGTCGGTCATTTTCACACCGCGACCGAAGGCGCCATGCAAAAGCTGACAAACACTGAGCGAGCTGCAGCCTCTTCAAACGTGTGGAAAGCTTCACTTATGGCGTTACGTTTTGACTCCGGTCATGCGGTCCGGTCCCATGCTCCGGTCCCGACTGTACTTCGCTTATGAGCTTTACCGATGTTGCATAAGGGCCTTTACATGACAGACGTCCCGGTATTTACACTGCAAGACACTTGCTTAGCCATCCTGAGGCTGCAGGACGTGTCTCACGTGGCACATGTTGAGATATGTGCGATGTAGAACAATTGTTGAAAAATGTATCCAACTTCAATCAAAGGGAAACCGTATGCGATTGAACTTAAGAACTTTTGCCAACAGTGTTTCTAGATGGCTTCTGCGGTTCAGCTGTCAGCCAAACGAGGCCAAATCACGAATTCGCTGTCGCCGCGGATCGTCTCTGGATGATGGGCTTGCTCAACGCTGAAACGAAACTCGGCAACGGCGACGTCCGCTAAACTTTAAAGATGGTAGCAACTTAGATAGGGACTGTATCGTGGTGAATGGCTGGCAGTTGCTCTTTGTTTAACACGCGCTCGGGTGGGGGTCAACTTGACCCCCGAAGGTTTTTCAAAAATGGCTTCTGAACGGCGCGGAGAAGCCGCGCCAAATTTTCCATACCTGTAGAAAATTGAATAGAAAATCGTTTGACATCAAAAATTTAGATATACCTTGCAAGGTCGCCGACCTATGGTGGGTCAAAGTCAGGCCATGGTTTCAGCGAAGGCAATTTTTAGTGAATCCTTCAATCTGATCGAACAACGGAATCTTAGACGAAGCCATACATATATGAGATGCTTTTTTAGGCAACACAATAGTTGAATAAGCAAATTACATTGACCTCAGGTCAGTTGTGAAGGTCACACCAAGGTCAAAACCAACTTGTTTTATTACTCTGGGGGTCGCTGTATGGGATAGCTTCTGGTGCTCATTTCGAGTTTATTGATAGCAGAAACCGCATTATTCATCTTCCATGGACTTCTTAAAGGTCATAATAGGTAATTGACCTAAAATGACCTGGGTCAACATTTTGTTTTAGGAACATTCTGTCTAGCGTAATCTTTGTCGCTTAGTCAAAAGCAAAACCCAAAGCAATCTTGTATTATTTTGGTCACCTAGACCTTCAAAAGGTCAAGCAAGGTCACTGGTGAGGATGTGACCTTTTGCTTAGAAACGGTTATCTACGTTCTGGGGGCACTTTGGAGACCAACCTGGAACTTAAGACTGTTTGACCTTTTTTGACCCGAAGGTCATGACCTAGGAATCTGAAAATTTAACCTAAGTAAGTTCACGTACGGGTCAATACACCCTGTAAATTTTGTGTTTCCAGCTTGCTTCCTTTTTCTTGCCTTACTTGCTTCTTGCTTAGTTCCCGATGTCTCAGGGGGTTAAATTGCCCTCCCCCCACCCGAGCGAAGGGTATCTAGCCGGCCGCCCGTGCACGTGTTAATTGTTGTTGAAAAAATCGAGTAGGATCATCGGCAGGCAATTTTCAATTCACTTCTGCTATTGTCCCGGTAAAGGCGTGTTGCCGAAATATCGAACCAACTATCTTTCCATTCTCTTCGTTTTCTCCGACGAATAACGCTAATACTACTATCTTATCTGTGTGAATCATGTTCCTCGCTAATGCACGGAACAACTTACGTGATAGTAGCAGCGTTATCTTCAACGTTATCTCCATTGATGATGACGCTGATGGCATCTATCATCAACTGAAATAACGTAATTGTCTCGTGTATTTTTGCACCTACGGCAGTTCTGTCAACTCAGTCATGGTAGGCGGGACAAAAGGTCACACACACGCATTGAACTACCCACAGACGGATCGAGATGAGGCATGACCTGCCAGCATAAGTACACCTACGCTGACGAGAGCACATGTAAGGGGCCCTTCGGTTCGATTCAGTACGTCCAGCGGCATAGGAGTCACGGCATAGGCTTGGTAAAAGGCTCGCGTGTTAAAAACAATAGCGGCTGGCAACGCGTCGATTAGCGGCACAAGTTGGCGACAGATGCTAAGGCATGGCAACAAAGAAAAACAAGGCATGCATTCTTTCTCAGCCGTGCAAAGTGCGGCTAGGGCAGAGGTGACGTTGTTGCAAGAATTTGCAGAATGATGTCCGTTTAAACCAAGACTGCAAGCGAAGGCGATTGAATCTACCGCTCACAAGTCATGGAGGAAATACTTGCATTTGTCGATTGTTTGAACACAGCCGTCAAGATCTTCAAAGGAGATTAGATTACCACATAAATCTGATTGCTACATCCGAACCTCAAAATGTGTGTACAAAAAGCAATCAGGATAGACAGCTCTTTGGCACGATGCATCTTTTGACTGAGTTATGACAGTACTTAAAGTTCATTTCTTGACAGGCTTCTTGATCGATCGGTGTATGGTGCATAAAGCGGGTTATAGCGTACGTTAAGCACACGTCCATTTGAAAGACGGACGAAACCAGGGACGGCAATCTGACGCAGGTTTGAAGCGTGCTTATTCCAGCAGTGCACAGCAGAGCCGTCCAACACCGCAGTACTGGTTGATAAAAGCCCCACCTTTGTGCCAGTACGAGTAGGCTGTCCAGCCCCCTGACCAGGGCTCCGATGTGAGCGCTAGTGGCATCGATCAATGAGGTAGCGACATGCCCCGGGTCAGATCAGGTCAGGTCAGGTCAGGTCAGGTCACGTCAGGTCAGGGCTCACACAACACGCATGGCTAAGCGCTGGCTCTGATCAAAGAAATACATACATGCAAACGGTTCCCATGAAAATTTAAACAAGCATACAAAAACATTTTGTGTATTTTAAATTCAGCCTCAGCAGCTGATATACATTTCACCTGCGCCGCCATGACCATCACATAGCTACATGTTGTATGCGTCTGGTTTGTTCACACTGATGTTCCGTCAGACTTCGGTAGCCCTGGACTGTCATCGCAAATCGAGTGACGTCATGTCTTTGCTGAGCGCGTCACACCTTTCGACAGCTGTTGCCACTACACGTCGGGTTTGCTTTCCTCTCCCAGCTCTCGTCTGTCTGTGATGAGCGGATTTTTTTTTAGAAAGCAAGCCCAAAGAATGTTTGGGGGTATTTTCGAGCGTCTGGCACTCAGTCTAAGTTTGTCCTGTTGGCACGTGATGAGCGATTGTTTATCGATTACAGCTTTCTCGCGTGCTTAAATATCCAAGATGGTTGGAGCGGATATTCGGACAAAACCCGTCCTTCAATGCAACTGTTTCTGTTCCTTTGTGACGAGAAAGTTGTCTGGGATGTCGATTTGAGTATCCTTGCGTATGGATTAGGCGTCACGCCCTTTCTCATAGCGTCATCCACTTCATTCCTCTGCGACCGTCATGCCCTTGCTGCCCGCATGAACAGACCGGAATTCTAACAACGTCAATGACTAGACTCCAAAAGAGTCAAGCATGCCCGTAAATAAGCCTGCGAGAGAGATGGTAGTGACAAGCGGATCGAACGAGATGCATGCCATCTTTGCCCTGCGCCTGATGGCAATAGGGCTAACATGTTGGCAGGCAAACTCTAAAAAGTTGCCATGCAGCTGAACACCGTGGTGTTCCTTTTGACACACGCTGGGCAAGCGGACCGTTTTTCTCCACTGCAGCGGTTGCATTAAAGAGCACATAACTCTGACATTTCATGATTATGACGCTGACGTCATCGTTTGTGACAGGATAACGCCAATCAGAGACGATAGTCCGTGCTGTCGTACAGAATGAATCATATCTCTGACATTTATCCTGTGCTATGGTACAGCATCAGGGCTATACCCTTTCGCTGCACTGGTCCAGAAACCCCAAGGATGACAACGAATCTGTGTTGAGCGCCCCAAGGATGACAATGAATCTGTGTTGAGCGCCCCAAGGATGACAATGAATCTGTGATGAGCGTCCCAAGCGAAAGACTGATTGTGGAGCGCCTGCCAAGGGAGTGACAACTTCAAAAGAGACCTTATCGGCTGTTTGTAAGGTCATGTAAGGCCGCTTGCGGTGTAGGTTCCGCAACATATCGGGGAAACATTACGTCTCCAATGGAACCGAGCTCATTCCAAGTCATCTGTCTCCGTTAACTTGCCATTTGTTTGTCACTGGCATCTTATCGCAGGAAAGCCATGCCCAACCAAACAGCCTGCACGCAAGCCCTCCGCGAGCACCGCCGGCCCTGTCGGCGTCTCCGCAGCGGGTGACGTGTTCTCCTCCGCCGGCAGGCTGCTGGAGCCGAACTACATCGACGGCATGGGCCTGCCGGCGATGAACCATCTGCCCAGCCCGCGTCTCGTCTCGGTCGGCGTTCACCAGGACAGGGAGCTGTTCGACCACGCCTCTACGCTCATGCTGATTGCCTGGGGCCAGTTTTTGGACCACGACATGACGTTGACTTTCACCAGGCCCGGTCAGTGCTCCCCACCTGCCAGCGGGACCTGGCCGAGCAAGCTGTTTTTGTGGCGGCGCACAACGTGTCTTTGCACGCACTGGTGTCCTAATGTAGAACGTGTTGGGCGTGGTGGCGAGGCAGGTCTGGCGATCATTAGGTCGCATGTGCTGACTGGAAACATATGTTAGCGTAGTGTGTATATCTATGTCAGGATCTCAGCTCATAAGCTTCTCAGCTCTGCTTTTGGCTTTTGCTTGGATCCTGGTTTTGCGGTGACTTCTTGAAGTCCTGCCTCGACAGGGCGTGGAGTCTGTCCGTTATTTTTCCCAGTTTAGTCGGAAGTGATTTGGCCTTTTTCGCTATTCTCTGTCTACTTCTTAATGCTGTGTGCGCTCCTTTAACCTTGCTTTGTGGAATATCGCCTTTCTTCCTACCCATTCTTCCGGCCATTTGTTTCTGCCATCTCTGTGTTCTACCGCTCCGTGTGATTCTGGGACCATTCGCATCAGCTGATGGGCAGAAGCACTCTTGCGGTGTTCTATCGTCTGCCTTTCCTTGCATCTCACTCAGCCTCACATGACCTTTTCCTTACCTCCTCTCACATCGGCTCGGGGTCTTCCATATGAAGTTATGTCACGCATGGAGAGGTGAGGGAGGAGTTCTAGAGCCGTAACGAAAGCGTAATAATGAAAAAGGAAAAGGGAGATGTTTGGGACAGCGTAATGTCACGCTCAAGTTTGATTGCAAATCATGTAAAAGCGTTTTTTCTCAAAATTCAAAGCACTACAGTCGAATGAGGTCGTCTTCCTATCCTAATAAGGAATACGCTCGGTATTTGTTTCGCATCTCTAGCTCAATCAGTGGCCAAATGGACGATACGGCTTGGGATATTACCCTTACCACAGCGTATGTATGTGAAGGACGTGGCCTAGTGCAAGCACTATGTAATGATAGCAAAGGAAGGGTCCACAATAGGGAAAAAAGCGTAATGTAAAGTATGGACGGTTTCTTTAGAGCTCCTCATCCTTTCGGAAGCAAAAAATGCCATCCTTCTGAGGCCGTTCATTCGTTTTTGACTTTTTCAACACTCCTCTGACCTACCATCGTTTGTCATTTAACGCCGTGCCTGCTCACATGGCCTTACCCGACACGCTGAGCTCCCGCCGTCTTCCTCTCCGCTTGGTGCTCCTCCCACTTATCTCCGCACCACCTATCCGCGTTGTCCTCCTCTGACTCCTAGTCGCGTTTCTTTCACCTGCCTCTTCCTCCTCTTCATCCTCCTCTGAGTTCTCCTCTGACCTCCTCCCCGCACCGTCCTCCTCTACCTCTTCCTTTCCCCTGCCTCTTCCTCCTCTTCATCCTCCTCTGAGTTCTCCTCTGACCTCCTCCCCGCACCGTCCTCCTCTACCTCCTCCCGCCCCGTCCTCCCCCGACCTCTCTCCGCCGTCCTCTTCCGACTTCTCTCCGCGCCGTCCTCCTCTGCCTCCTCCCACGCCGCCCTCTGCTGACTGTCCTCCGCGGCGTCGCAGACGAGCGGACCCTGAACGAGCCGGAGGACTGCTGCCGCGGCTCGGGCCCCGAAGACTGCCTGCCCATCGGCGTCCAGCGCAACGATCCGTTCTACTCCCGTCACGGCGTCGACTGCATGGACTTCGTGCGCTCCCAGCCGGGCGTGAGGCAGTTTTGCCGACTCGGTAAGCGGTCAAGGGCTTTACGGGTAATATTTACCTTGTCAACTCCACCCGCCACTCATGGGCTGACTCATACCCACTCGCCGTCCATCGTAATGAATTGTACCCGACCGGTAGCCCAACTGCTGGCATTTATTCCAGCGCTTCTGTTCTGAATCATCGAAAATTTCGGGGAATTTTGCACCTAATCTCCCTCTGTTGCGTTGACAAGTGCCAAAGCAATGTGAAAGTGGCTACGTATGTCCAGAAGAAGCGCTGGCAGCGTGGTGTTCTTTCACACACAATTTATGGTGTGTAATTTCTTCACGTGTGTATTAGGCATTTCGTAAGCCTCCTTCCCATCCACGTACACATATGTGCAATTGACCCAAGTCTGTACCGAACCCAGCCCGTTACCCAGTCCATATGGGTACCCACGGGCTTACTAAACACGTGAGGTTCTCTAGCAAGCAGACCCACCACGCGTGCGCCAGTTTTGTCCACTCGGTTAGCTCGCAGCAGCTGTGGCCGCCCGGCAGCTGCGCTCCAATATGCGCTGCAGCGTTGGCTGGCCGCAGTCCATTCCGGTTCTGGCTCTGGGCACAGACTTACTGTGGTGTAACGACGCGACGCAGGGCGTGGGCTTGGGCATGGGTTCTAAACCTCTCCCCATTGGAGGTGGGTTTAAAGTGCGGGCAGAGAAATGGGTGGATTTAAGGAGGGTAGCGTTTGGCTCTCCCGAAACACGGGAGGCGCTTCTCGCGGGGCGCGGAGAAAAAGAGAATATTTTGCGCGAGTTGTGGAAGATCGGCTCAGTATTGACCTACCACAACATTAGCCCGAATGAATTCAACTAAATAACTTCCTTAAGACTTAAAGATTTATCAAAGCACAGGAAGTCATCACCAACAAAGCGCAAAAACACCATGGCTTCCAGAAACATCAGATCCCAAGAAACAAGACATGGACATAAAAACCATCAGACATACCTAACTGAAAATTGACCATGTCTCCGAAAGGATGACCAGATTCTAGATCCGCCCAAAGCCCCGGCAGGTCAGCCAGGGGTCAACAGCCACACCAATATATGCGCGTGGCAGACCGAGCACAGTGTTTTAAAAAAGGCCAAAACAGCTCTGGGGAAGGTACTCAGAGCATGCCCACAGTCACATTAAATACAAACCGCCATGCCATAAGGCATTCAAGATCTAAAAAAGTATCCATTGGCCCCGGAACAGGGGAGATAAACCGAAAAGTCCAAATGCACCCCGTCTTTGCGCGGTCCGGGCTGGCCACGGATTTTAAAAAAAGAGTTCTTAACAATAAGAGAGAGTAATGGAGCGCGCTGACTGTCAGCGGTACTCCGATGCAAAGCATTCAAGGATTACACCCCGATGCAACACATGCAAGGATTGCATCCTCCCATGCCTGCGTTGATCCTCTGATGTCAATAACCGGCTGGTATTTGTCAAAAAGAGCGCATTTTTTGCTCAGTCTGGGATTTTTCGGCATCGCTGGTAGCAATTCATCTTGTAATTCATTGCACGCATTCTAATTGCTTGTGCATTCAATTCACTTCGTTCAGTGTGTTATTCTGGGGCTGGTTATGTTCGGTTTAGTTCCCTCTGTCTGTTGACGATGTGATCTTTCCAAACATGAGCACGTTCACATTTACTGAAACCAAGTGAGCCTATGGCGAATCACCCCCACCCTCACCGCCAGTGAACGGACTTCAGCAATTGTCAAACATGATAGAATGATCTGACTAATCTGCTCTCTATAGGGCCTCTTAAACGTCATCTGCATTCTCGTGCAGGACGGTTTGGACCGTGCTGGGCTGGCTCTCACCTTATGCAATCAGGCAACATTGCTTCGATCGGAAGGAAGAAGGATGTATTTCAGAGGTGCACTTTGATTGACAGCTGTTTTTTGCATAGCCTCACCGGCTTTTTATGTAACGCATTCCCACGAGGCCGCCACCAGAACGTGTCAATTGTCTCCAGGATCTCGGATTGGGTTCAACGTGCTGACATCTGTGATTGACGGCAACACGGTGTACGGCCAGACGCACGAATCCTCCAGGTGGGTGCTCCTGAGCACGAGCCTATGTATTTCCGACATTTCAACGCAGCCTCTGTGATTGGCGGTGAGGACCCGTGGGCATGTGACGTGTACAAGTGACGTCATGATTTCTCTGTCTGCTGTACTGAATCGCTTGCCCTCCTACTCGGATTTATCTCCATCTCATTATGGACGTATGCACCAAATAGGCATGTAAGCGTCGCGTACCAGTGATTGTATCAGAAACATGGTTCGTCTCATCATTTATCGTGACGTACGAATCTCTTGCATGCTCGCTCAGCGTGCTGAGGATGTTCGAGGGAGGGAAGCTGAAGTCGTACCTCCCGGAGCACTTTAAGCAGCATAACATGCTGCCGCTGCTGCCCCTGCGGTTTGAACATCAAGACGAGGGATGCATTCGAGACCATCCGGGCCAGAGGTGCTTCCTTGCAGGTAAGAGTCGCGTGGTTAAACTGTGCAAAGGCTTAGTTTTACGATGGCGTGCTAGCCTAGTTTTTAGCGCCTGCATGGAACCATTACAAAGCCATTAGTTTTCCACCAGTAGCCTTCCTTACTAACTTGGCTGTTAATAACCGTTATCAGGCTTCCTGATTAAGTGGGAAAGTCTACGATATGGGCTATATAGATATCGCAAAGCATAGTTCTGCCCCAAATCGTGGACAGGGCAAGTCTTTCAACGATGGGTCATTACTGGCGTGAGCAGCCTGCACGTTCCGGGCATGCCCGGCTGTCACTCTCTCCGCACAGTCCATGTTTGCAGCCGCTTGTTGCAGCTCCACGCGGCTATCAGTAGCAATCAAAAAAGTCTCTCGAAAACTGTGATTTGGTGGACTTGTGGCATTGGAGTTGGAAAACTGTGATGAAAACTGTGATAGAGTTAGAAAACTGTGATCAGTGCATTCGCAGTTTGCTCAAACGTGGTTTTCCTGCGTCAACGTGCTGCAAAAAACCGTAAATTTGCAGGCTGCGAAATTCGGCGCAACACAAGACGAAATCAGGCGCGTGGTCTCAGCCATGACGGGTAGCAATGGCACATGCTCAAAACGATTTAGCTGTGAATTGAGCGCACCTTTGCACACGACGTATCTACGGCCCCGCGCGCAGAAGGTCACGGCATTACTGATAACACTTATCATAGGCGTCGTACATTTACATAACAAGTTACAGATCCATATGCATGCCATAATATACGTGGTATATACGGCCCGTGTTGCGCACTACAGAGGCCGTAGATCCGCAGATTATTGACATTTTCACGCATTACAATGTTAAGTGTCAGAAACTAATGTAGATCATTACTTGAAAATGAACTGCATGGCATAGACAATGGCAAGATCCACAACTTGCTACCGCAGATGAACTCAACTCAAGTGACAGGCTCGGTACAAATCGACAGAACTATGGTAATGCTACCTTCTTAAAAGCCGATTCCAAGCAGGGCCTCGTGTCTTAATATCCGTGTGGTGCAAGACGTACACACGGGTAGACAGCATTGCACAGGCTTATTCGGTCCGAACATTTACAACCTTTGTGGAATGTATGTGTCTTATTATTATTTCAGCCTCAAACAATTGCAATTTAAATCTAATGCGAAAACCACGCGTTACGTGCCCACACGCTAATGCGACAGATGTTTTCACATATGTTCGTGAATCTAAATGTTTCAAAGCGTTTGTAATGTCTTAGAGGATACCAATAGGAATGCGTAAGCTCCCAGTTGCGTCTCAAGCTCATGTTATTGTGCTGTGTATCTTTTTCAATAAGGAGAACAGCTGTGTGCAGAAGTTATTTGCAAGCTTTTGAAGTAAGATACGTTAATTTTTCTGCTGCTTAAAATTCTTACATCGATCCAAATTTCCTTACATTTTTTCAAATTGTTTTTACAACGTTTCTACAGAAAATCCAAAGAGGCAGTAACATTTAAATGTGTTATCACCTCGTTCACTCCACAATGGATTGCTATTGGATTACTCCATAATGGATTGCTTCATAATGGATTGCTATACTCCATAATGGATTGTTACACGTCTTGCTGACGTGTAGCCGTGTTTTGCAATGTCATCGTGGCTTAATTCATAACTGCTCCGGCGTATGTCGCAAGTGATTTGGAAGCCCGTGAAAACTGTCTTTACAGGCTAGTTTCCCTAGTTTCTAAGCCGAGTCTGTGTGTTAGACTGAGTCTATTCTAAAGGTCTCGTTAATCTCGTGACTGTTCATGGCGGAGCTCGATGGTTCTAGATTCGTACGAGGACTTCTTTAAACGAGAAAATCAAAGCGGTCTATTGTGTTGTTGCTTTGTCATCACTTGCGCAATCTGTTCACATCCCGGACACATCTTCAGTTTCAGGAATGTCCCATCAACTGTAGGCTATCACGGTTGGATGTTTAGTCATGAATCGGATGTTGACCAGTCACGCAGTTAGTTCCTGGAAACAAGGTGTCACTGGCTAAAGGTTCAGGTAACTTTCCCGTGAAACGCTTTCCGGCATGGTAGCAGAGTTTGTCTGAACGCGCTGAAGTCTGCAATATCGCGCAAAAGCTCCAGAAGGACGAGGAGATGGACGCCAGTCCAATCTCAATCGCCTTAAAAAGCTAGAGCAGCCGGGAGGCGACAAAGGCTGTCTGTGACCCCGGGAAAGCCTAAACGTGGCTAGGTAGTCTGCTGTCATGTCGGCTCGTGATTTTTTCCAGGATGAGTTTTCTCCCAAACCTTTCTGGTTCAAACCCCTTCTTTATGTATTGCTTGTGGAGAGGTATACGTTGGTACGCTTAACATATGTCTTCGCCGATTCCCAAGGCTAGATTATACGGTAAGCTTTCTATTTTACACAGCCATATATTGGTCATACCTTGCGAACTAAGCTTCTTTCTGCAGGAGAAATTCGTGTCAACGAGCAGCTTGTGCTGAGTACGATGCACCTCTCTTGGTTCCGGGAGCACAATCGCATCTGCGACATCTTGAGAGATCTCAACCCACACTGGGACGACGAGAAACTGTATCAGGTAAGCAAAGGTCTAATGCCATGTTACGTTCATTTTGGGACAGTTTTGCAAAGCGTGCGGTTCAATTGATGCTCTTGCAGCCTTCAGAAAGAGAATAACCTCGAAAGTAACTGCTGGCACGAGTCAGTTGCAGTTGGTTGATATTAAACTAGGCATTAAACAATCCATTATATGGCGTCGCCGTTTTCCTACTGCTGTTGATTTGGAGACAGTAAGGTCGTCGTCTCGCCATAAGTAACCGTGACCCAGTGCACGTCAAGAGCATGGGTGTCAAGAATTTATTTTTTTTTGTCACAGAAGATATCACCATCACCACTACATACCTTTTTATGACCTCATGTTTTCTGTTAAGTAACGTTGGGTGTCTTTTCAGCAGAATTCACCGTGATGTGTCTGAAACTGTTTCGCCGTTAAACTAAGGTGTTACTGTTGAAAGAGCGCATTGTTTAAATGAATTTAGCGTAAGGTTCCATGTCCCGACGAAATTTGTCAAATGTGTGCATTGCATTTGTGCGTACAGCAGTAGTTTGTTGGTGTTTATAGATACATACCTGTTTGGGATGGCTTTCAAGTTAACTTGGTCGTGCAGTTGTCAATATATACCAGAATACACAAAAGAGTAACGTTGTGCTATGGGCCAGTGGTCCTGGTTTGACTCAACATGAAGTGTCAGCCATTTCGCCCCATGATCTCGGGTCCCATTACCCTGGCAGATGACCCTGGGCCAGCTGGACCAATCACGTCCGGTTGCTCACTTCCCTCCGCAATGGCACGAGCCCCATGTCATTGTGCCTACCTACCGAGGCAGATGCCGACTGGGTCGGATGCTGAGGTGAAGGACAATGTCCTCCAACCTATGTATCATTTCAGGAAGCAAGACGGATAGTCGTCGCCTGTATTCAGCACATCACCTATGACGAGTTCCTGCCGATGCTGTTGGGGAAGACGGTGATGAAGGAACACGACCTTATCTTGACCGATCACGTAAGTTGATGCGCGGGGTTGTGAAGATTTGGTCGGAACGCATCATCACCGAAATCATGTCAAAACCCAATCAAGCAGTCGTTGGATGGATTTCTGGAACCAGAGCAGTGTGAGTCCTGATCCTGCCAAATCTTCCTGAGATTTCTGACCGAAGGCAGAAGTTTGTGTAAACGCTGCATTCGCGCAACCCTTAGTGCGGTCGCTGCCACCGGCCGCGAGCCATCTGTCAGGCGTGTTTAAGAGAACGGCAGCACGGTAGCATCTTGAGCAGAATCCTTTTCATGCTACGCCCTTCATAACCTGGCACACTTTTGAGTTTTCTGCACCTTTGTCGAGGCTGATTTAATTTTGGAGAATTGGTAACATTAACGCATATTATGTTATCTTAATGTTTCAGCTTAGATGATCATAGCATTTAGTCCGTATAGTTGTCATGCAACAACTCGTGTATTTTCCCAGAAGATTGCTACCAACTGAAAGCTTTGTTTGTCTGTTGAAATTAGTTGCGATGCAAAATAGAGCTTGTAGTACGGAAATTTGGTTTCACCAAATTGCGGATGAAGGTTAAAAAGTTCAGCTCTCAGGCCTGGCGGATAGGTGGATAATATTGTGCAAAAGTGTCATTTTCGGGCAGTTTTCTTCGTATTTTCTGCATGCTTTCTTCATTTTGCCCAGGAATCACAAAATAAACGTAATTTTATCGAAGACTGCATCACAATATTTTGCAGCTGGCGTGAATACACAATTAAAACATAAATACAAGGAAGGTGCGGTGAGGTAGACATTTTGCAGCGTAGCCCGAAGCTTCAACGCCAGCCATGTCGCAATGAACCGTCCTGTATGACAACAAAAGTCGCGTCCCATTTCGGGAAGAATTCATGATGAATGTGTGCCGCATGGCCGCCTTTTTTAAATCGGCAATATTTAGGAGACCAGGAGGATGCACGCAGAATAAGCTTAATACAAAGCAGTTTGTTCTGATATCTCGCTTTCGTTGTGTTAAGATGTCAGGATTTTTTGACGACCCTGTAAACTAGGTTTCGTTGAGCGAAATGGAGCTTCGATTATTACCATTGAATGGCTGGTAGAGGTAGCGTTTTTTTCTCGGAATACTTGATTGCGGTTGTGCACTTGTTCAGGAATGGCCTAACTCTCGTGATACACCAACCTTCACGAACGACAAAATGCGCTTTCGACTGCCTTGGCATTCCGATCACGTGATTACCCGCGAGCAGCGGCGCAACCATTGGTCGCACGGTCGTGTGGCATTCCAGGGCTACTGGGACGGCTACAACGAGTACGAGGACCCCAGCATAACGCTGGCCTTCATGACTTCCGCGTACCGGTTCGGTCACAGCCTACTACCGTCGACGGTTGAGCGCTGGAGCCCCAACCACAAATACATCGGTAAATGGGTGGAAACGGCACGGGGGTGGTCGCACTGTGACCCAAACTAGGCCGACAGCATGCGGGAGCACAACAGTCACGACTACGCGTCCCACGGGAGTGAACAACAAATGTCACCAATATTTTATCGGTATATGAGCTAACATTTGATGATTCATTTTCGTATCATCGTCCACGACCGAGGGCGCGTCGCTTGTCCAAAGCCACTGCTGGCAATGACTGGGCTCTCCCAGGAGGAAGGAAAATTGCAACGCGCGTGTTTCACGGTGTGCACCCCACTTCTGGTGTACAAACCGGTTCAAGCCGGACTGCATGGACAGCTGGACGCGATCTTGCAACGGTGGGTGAAACTCCCTTCTGGCCAGCACACAAGGTCGGCGATGATTTTACCCGATGAAGCACAAAAAAGGAATGTGATGGAAAATCAGGTCGTTGTTGGCAAATCAGGTCTGTTGCAATTGTAGTTGAAAGACGTCCCTAGATTTTGGGATTTCACGCCTTGCTGTATTGGTACCCTAACACTGCCGACGGGCGCAGGGGCACAACGAAATCGGCGTCTGAGACCGGATAGGCAGGCGCGAACCGGCAAATGTTTGTTGTCATGAAGCAAGCGCATTCGTGACCTGACCTACATTTCTTTAGACGAGCGGGATCTCTCGGATCTGATCCGGAAGCCGTTCGACCTGTACAAGCCCGGCGCCGTGGACGAGTACATTCTAGGCCAGCTCAACCAGCCGGCCATGGCCATGGACTTTGCCGTCACTGAAGAGGTGAGCAGGAACATCATGGGTCAGGTCAGCTGGCCATGGCCATGGACTTTGCCGTCACTGAAGAGGTGAGCAGGGACATCATGGATCAGGTCAGCTGGTCATGGCCGTGGACTTCGCCGTCACTGAATAGGTGAGCAGGGACATCATGGGTCAGGTCAGCTGGTCATGGCAATGGTCTTCGCCGTCACTGAGGAGGTGAACAGGGACGTCGTGGGTCAGGTCAGTCAGTCGGCCATGGACTCCGTCACTGCTGAGGAGCTGAGGCGGTGGGCTGGATAAACTGCCCTCCACTTCTGTCGGTGGGGTCCCGGACCGACGACCTGGTCTTCTCCGCTGGCAGCGACTGAGGCTGAAGCCCATCAAACTGCTCGGTGAAGTTATGGCCCGGTTTCGCCGGTGACCGTACCAGCGGTGACCTGACGTCCCGGTTGGTGACGCTGCGAGTTCTGATCGGTGACGCTGCCAGCTATGATCGGTGACGCTGCCAGCTCTGATCGGTGACGCTGCCAGCTCTGATCAGCGACGCTGCCAGCTCTGATCGGTGACGCTGCCAGCTCTGATCGGTGACGCTGCCAGTTCCGATCGGTAACGCTGCCAGCTCTGATCGGTGACGCTGCCAGCTCTGATCGTTGACGCTGCCAGTTCTGATCGGTGATGCTGCCAGCTCTGATCTTTGACGCTGCCAGTTTTGATCGGTGACGCTGCCAGCTCTGATCGTTGGCGCCGCCGGTTCTAATCGGTGACGCTGCCACCCCTGATCGGTGACGCTGCCAGCTCTGGTCGGTGACGCTGCCAGCTCTGATCGTTGACGCTGCCAGTTCTGATCGGTGATGCTGCCAGCTCTGATCTTTGACGCTGCCAGTTCTGATCGGTGACGCTGCCAGCTCTGATCGTTGGCGCTGCCAGTTATAATCGGTGACACTGCCATCCCTGATCGGTGACGCTGCCAGCTCTGGTCGGTGACGCTGCCGGCCCTGATCGGTGACGCTGCCGGCCCTGATCGGTGACGCTGCCGTCCCTGATCGGTGACGCTGACGGCCCTGATCGGTGACGCTGCCGTCCCTGATCGGTGACGCTGACGGCCCTGATCGGTGACGCTGACGGCCCTGATCGGTGACGCTGGCGGCTGATCTGATCGGTGACTTGACAGCCGGCCCGGCCCGCTTCCGCAGGTGACCACCATGCTCTTCAGACAGCCGAACGTCGGCCACGGCATCGATCTGGTGTCGCTGAACCTGCAGCGAGCCCGCGAGATGGGCGTGCCCGGCTACATGCACTACCGCAAGTGGTGCGGCTTGCCCACCGCCGACTCCTTCCTCGAGCTCACCAACTTCGTCAGCAACCACACCGCAGCCGCGTATGCGCAGTTGTACAAGTGAGTTAGCGTGGCTGGTCCACGAGCCGAGCAAGTGAACCAGCAGGGACACGATGGCGCGCGCTTTTCCCTATTATCCCATGATTTGGCGCATCGTTGGCTGGTCTTGAAGAGAACAGCTGCTGTCAAGCGCCTTTGATCCCCAGTATCACCAAGGAAAAAATTAGTGAGCGTCGGCGATGTTCTGGTCTTATTGTTTACGACACCTTCATCGCAGTGCGTTGGTATTCTTTTCTGATAGCATGTGCCAACACTACAAGTCGCATTTCCGTCTAACGGCACCCACCCACCTCGCACCGGGAGTTGACCCTCACACCCTCGCCGTAGATCGCCCTGGGACATTGACCTGTTCAGTGGCGGCATATCGGAGCGGCCGCTGCCGCACAGCATGGTCGGGCCCACGTTCGCCTGCATCATCGGAGCGCAGCTACACAAGCTGCGGCACGGTGACCGCTTCTGGTACGAGCTGGGCAACCAGCCGTCCTCTTTCACTCCAGGTCAGTGACCGCCGGCGGCGCCAACCAGGAGCGTTCCGCTGGCCGGCTGGGGCGTTTCCGAAGTCGGTGTAACTAGTGGACAGTTTTGAGAGGAGTTTAGGCGGAAATGATGGCTTTCCGCCTTTTCGGTGCACAAAGGAAACCTTTTAGAGGGGGATCTTCTTCTTAACCATGTGTCTTGACCACTTCACCAGAGTCGACGTCTGAGGAATGGCAGAGCTGTATTTGAGGCCGAGTAAGGCTGGGCAGGATCGGACGTTTGTCCATGGGTCGACTAGCTGATGTTGCACTATCGACCCCGCTCCATATGAGCCGGAGCCATCCCCCGGAGGTGGCTGATGGGCCTCCAAACGAGTTCATCGCGTTTGGACTCTACGAGAGCTTAATGGAATGTACCATTTTCGCGAGAGCTTTTCCGCCAGCACTCGACGATCAAAGAAAGGCTGACTGAGTGGCGATGACGTTAAAGCCCGTTCACGCTTTGCCTACGAGCTGGAGAATCAGTTATAGATCATGTAACCAGTCAGCTACTGCAGATTAGCGACGGCACTCTTAGCCTCAAGCTGGCAAACCTCAGGTAAAAAGAGCTCAAAAGGGATGTCTCCCAAGTCCACAATACATAACGATCGAAGAACCCGCCGCGGAATCTGAAGGCTTCAGCTGCTGCGAACCAGAGGTGTCCCTTTCCAGCTCTGTTTACCGGTGCTTTGCAGGCCTGCGGGCTTCAATGTGGCACCTCTAGTCCGCGACAGGTGACTGGCAGCGACACCTGCAGTGAACACTGCAGTCAGACTGCAGAATCTGCAGCGGATTCTGCAGTCAGACTGCAGAATCTGCAGTGGATTCTGCAGTCAGGCTGCAGGCGTGCACGGGCCTTGATTCAGCGCCCCGGTCTGCAACCTCGTCCCCGTTTTGATGCGCGGCCCTTGAACAGATTCCAGCTGTGTTATAAGTCACTAACGAGGAAAATCAGATTGTACCATTTCCGCACGTTTAGCGGATTCCGTGTACGCCTTGTGGGGTGGGATGTGGGGATGAGGGGAACACCATCACCCCTCCTAAATGTTATTCACACTGGTGTGCACGATCCGTTTACGCATACAGCAGATCAGGCGTCTGGATCTGACACAGTTTCGCTGTTTTTTGTTCATCAGCGCACATGTTCGGCCCTTCACTTGTTTTGACGGTTATCTCGTGTTTGATTTTCAGAGCAACTCGAACAGATTCGTCGAGTTCAGCTGTCCAGGGTTCTATGCGACAACACGGATCTTATAAAAACGATACAAGTGTATCCACTGGTGCTACCTGACTACGAAGTGTGAGTCCGGCATGCTTGCAAGGAGACGGCTTGAGCGTGCAACGACTTCCACAGGCCAATTTACACTCAAAATTGTCTAAATGGGACTGGCCCCGTGAAAAAGCAATGCCTCAGTTTCTAACTAAGGAAGTGTATCACCTGTTCTTTGCTCTCAGGATGCCCTCTATTTTGTCATACATCCACAATAAACGCTGTCTGCAATATTTCTGCTAAGTTTAGGCTTCAAGATCGCCCCTGTGGAAGGCCGGTTATGCCCCGATGTACCCGCGCCGCAGTGCCGTGGTCAGGTCACAACACTCTGATGAAGAGAGACGAAGAGTGGAGGTCACTGCAAATGTGATAATTTTGATATGACTTGCATCGGTACAAGTGGCGAGGATGACTTTTGGAATCACAACTATGTTTTTATTCCTGAGATAATTTTGAAGCGTTGTTGGTTCCAACCTTTTAAAATTGTTTGGCGCTGCATTTTTGTCCGAATATGGCTTACGAAGTCAAAACAAACAATAGACAGCAACAACCTTGAGATCCACAATGATAGCAGCCATTTCTGCACCGCGGACGTCTCTGACTGGTGTCTGCACCGCCGCCCGCAGAAATCCGCGAGTCCCTTGCGACAGCGGCGTGATCCCAAGACTGGACTTCAGCTACTGGAAGGAGATCCTGCCCTGAAGCTTCACCGACCGGCCGCCAGAGGCGCTGAGTGCCGGCCGCTCTGGCTCAGGCTGCCGTTGGGGTGATCGAGGGCGCCGCTGGTGCCGTGGCGGGAGAGGCGCAGCATGAGCCGCGCGCGGGAGATGTGTGCAGTGCTCTCGTGCGAAGTACGGCCCCCATGCTGCGCGGATCTCCGCGAATATTGACGGGATCATAGGCGCGCGAGGTCAGCGGAGGACAAGGTCGTGTTTTTGTGACTGCGCTGGTCATGCTGTGATTGCAACACGTTGCTGCACTGAAAACAAATTGTCCGACATACTGGCTTGGTTTCCGGGTGTTCATGACGGAGGTCGCGAATTTGTTGCTTGCACTCTTCGATTGCGTTCATGGCAAGCTTGCGTTTTGTGTATTGCTGGTTACCAGACCATGCCTGCGAAAATGGCAGCTTGTCTTCAGTGGAAATAAGTATTTTAATAATGCTGCCGGTGGATGATATCCAAATATCAGCTCTCGACTGCGGGCGTACCATGCGCCATATTTGCCCGTCGAGTGAGAGAAACGACATAGCTTTGTTATAGTGCTGTATGCTTGCCATCAACATAATATTCGCTGACAGTTGAAAATAAATGACCAGAATCCAGCGGATGAAACCTGTGTGCCTTTTTACAAGCACTTCTGAAAGAACTTCGTAATTTCTATAAGCGCATTCAATACAAACTTTTGAGAATTTTTTATAAACACAAGCAGGCGACATATAGTTATAAGCGCTTATAACTATGCGTCGCCTGCTTGCGATATAGTTGTAAGCGATTTGGTCCAACTCTCTCCACAGACTAATGCAAACCAATACAAGCCAGCCATATCTTAAACCTGCATGTTCGATCCCGCTGCCTGAAAAGCTCTCCTTCGCCAAGCTGGCAGCGTGCAGAACGAGAGCCAGTGACGAGCAAGCGGATAGCGTTCTCAAGATCCCACATCGCGGACGCGAGCCTGAGCCCACCGGCGACGGCGGCGGCCCGACGGTCGAACACATCCCCGCGCACCCGCGTCGTCATGACGACGGCAGATTGGAGCAAATAAAACATAGGCAGAACTGCCGAACTAACTTCATTATGTTGGGTTGCAACAACTATTTTGGTATGGACTAGGCAGACCTTAGTAATTTAAAACTAGCGAACTGGTTTGAATTTAATTTAAAAAATGTCTTGTTTGCGGCGTGGCGATGGTGTGCTTAGCACGGAAGAATTTTGTGCAAACCTGCGGGGCCTCATCTGAAAACCACTGCTCAGCCGGCCTGATCAGTGGCAATGACAGCGTTGTCGCCTGGATGAACAGTCAACACTTCAGCATCACGCCAGCCAAAAATATACCATGACGACCAGAACACGCTGACTCCAGAAAACGCTCCACCAAGCCCGACGAATCCACAAAGCTGAACTATCGCCATCTTCATCCCCAGGCCGTCTGGGGAGGGCCGTCCTGATCTGTTAACAGGACAGCCAGCCTCACGACAGGAGCGCGGGCGGACGGACATGGCTCAATGTGCGCTAAAACACCGAGCGTGGGAGCGGGCTGAACGCGGGTCCGCGGGGGGCGTGTCTGTCGAGAGCACGCACAAACGCACGTGCGATCTCTGTGCTCGCGCTTGGTACAGAGTGCAAGCTGGTGTAAAGGCCCACGCCAGGAGAAAGGAAAATGGTGAAATCGACCCACAGACGACATCCGCCGTTGTTTCCACCTTCACGCTTCATTCTGCAGTATCGCGGTGACCCGTTCGTCTTGGGTCAGCTGCCTGCACCCGTCATCGTTGGCTGAAACAGTCAGTGGGCCCTCCTGGCCCCGCCCTGCCTGAGTTCCCGCACAAACGCCGGAGAGGGGCCTCCCTGTGGGCTACGTCCCGGTAGTGGACACAGGCTGCACTTAGTCTTGCCCAGTTACGACCCACTCCCCTTCATCCCTAGTCCCGAAATGGTCACTAATGGCCGGAAAGGGTCTAATTTAAACCACACCAAATCACAGGCAAAGAACGGCCTTGAGTGTCTGGCAGTTCATCAGGCTGTTGTTCAAGTTGTTCAACGTATAACGGCCGCCATGATTCTTAGTCACAATCACCCTGGCCACACATCATCCTGGCCATCCAAATACACGCACGGCGGGACTGGCTGCGACTAGCCCGCCGCGCTATACCCGCGCACGTGCCGGTCTGGGCCGACCAGCGCCTGATGGCCTCACCGCCCTGGGGCCGGCCGCGGGGCTGGCGAGCATGGAGTGGTCCAGGACCCGCAGGACCAGGCGTGGCACAGCCTGACGCGGACCAGTGGTCGGCCAACACATCACGATCAGCACGCCAGTTAGTGACAGACAACGCCAGTGAACGTCGGAAAAAGTCAGAGCGTGCAGCGTACTCCGTGTTCAAAAATGTGGCCGCCAGCCGGACGTGGGAGCTTGGGGGTGGTCATCAATGGTATGGGGCAGTAGTGTGTCTCGATGTCCTATGGAACAGTAAGATAAAAGACTTCTTTCGGCACTGCATACTGTAACAACGCGCTAGTGGAATTGTTGAAATTGTAATATGTCGTAGAGCGACAAGCTTCATTTGATATTTTACTGTTTCGTCGCTACGCCTAGACCAACCACAACAACTTGGGTGCATTACATATTTTCGAACATCTGCACAGGATAAGCTTATGCCGTGTCTTCAGCAAAAATCATTGGGTTAGTCCAGATGCTTCCAGCGTCATCTTACCCTTCTTCATGATCTTTAATGACGCGATTCAATAGTTCGGGAAATCCCGAACATTAAATCCCGTGTCTCCTACGCCAAACTGTATGCGAAAGACCCTAGCCCACCAGAAGTCGTCGGTTGAGAGGGATTATCCCTAGTCTCTTCTTTGCGGTGACTAATTTGAGTCGAATAAACGCAGAAGACTGGGTTAAAGTATCATTCATAAATTATGTAAGGTACTTGTTAGACTACGATCTACGGTACTTCAAACTTAAAGGCCTACCTCATTCACATGAACAAGCTTCCTCTCATAATCCACACTTAATAATCCATACTTAATAATCCAAAAGTATTTTACCTACCCTCTTTTTTAATTAACGTAAGATTTCTTCACTTCACGCTTCCTGGAATAAGCATACATTCTTTATTATCCATAAACTGATGACGTTTCTTGACACAAACTCAAGGTCGAAACTAAGACCCAAAGCAACTTCAAGCGGTTATACCTTCTATAGAAGAAAGCGCACATCAAATGAGCATCCACGTGTAAGCTACGTTCATCGTAAGCAAATACATCTCAAGAAAACTTTTACTCCCCCAAAGACGTCGGGGTGTAAACTTGGTAAAACGGAGCAGCGAGTCACCATGCCACTTCACACGATATCCTGGGGGCTCGCATGCCACAAAGAAAAATGCACGAAGAAACCTGGAGGTCCGGAAACTGCGTTCGAAGGAGCACGTGGGGCAGTGGGGCTCATGAGTGGCTTCCAAATTCAGTTAACAGCTTGTGACGATTACTATCAAAGTAAATGCTGCATTGAAAGGCACGGCACGACTGTTCGACGGTTGCCGAAAGCTGGAAGAATTGGCTGCAGACGGCCCCTGAGTGTCCGAGAAATCCCCTCCTGGAGGTACCAGATAGACTGTAGTGGCGATGGGTGATGACCGTGTTCTCAGACCCAAAAGTCTAAGCAAATGCTGGGCACAGTACCGACGACAAGGAAAATGTCGATCCTACCGTCGAATACCACGTCAGTGCCAACTTCGCTGAAAAGATCATGATGTGCGCCGCACGATATCAGGCAAGGACATTGGCCGTCCCTTGCATAACGCACGAAAGCGTGGTGCCTTTCATAATGCATGGAAGCGTGGTGCCTTTCATAATGCACAGAACCGTGGTAAACGCTGATCAAGGCTAGATAAAGATAACATAAAGATATAAGCATCAAGGACAGGTAAAGATAATCCGCAAGGAGCACAACCCAAAGCTAGACAAGTTCGCCGAATGCAACCGAAAGAAAAAAGTGTGTATTTTGTTCTAGGTGGCACCTTAACACTACGCCCCTGATGAGCCAGGAGAGCTGAATAAGAGGAAAATCCGAACAGGTCGTGCCTTAAATCGTGCCTTGAATCCACCAGCAGCGTTGCAGATAAGGCCCCGAGTAGATCTCGCGCTACTCAAGAATGAGGGTTATTAAAAAACAAAACATTTGGTTGGAGACGTCCGCGACCAAGATAAAGGGAAGAATCGAGCCGAAGATTCGGTCCTTAGACAAGACCGCTGTCTAATGTCACATGCGAGGCGTCAAGAGTGGAGACGTACACAGGATTGTTTTCAGGAGGTGGGGCGAAGCTCAATGAGAACGTATTATGCCAATGTTTGATGTTCTGTCAGGAGCCATCTTCGGTGAAAAAACGTGGGTCTAAACGGAAAGCGGACCCAGCCCCGCCCCCCTTGGACGTACCATTGGGTAAGGGCAAAGGGCATGACGTGGCTATAGAAGCAGGGGGCGTGGCGAGTTGCTCTGCATCTGCGACCAATAGAGAGCGTCAAGCCGAGTTCAGTGGTGTACCGTCCAATTGTAGCTTGTGCATTATCATGCTTCCTTGTTCATTGGAGTATTTTTTCTACGGTATTTTTACTTCTATTTTTGTTTTCAATATGTGATTACGATGAATTCCAATCGCAACCGAGGCTAAAGTGTGCACTGTGCGGTACATGAGTCACATATTCATGTTTAGGAGAGAGGGGATGGTCACATGCTCGCCCTTCGCTCTCTGCATCCTCTTTTCCTATGTTTCCTTGTACTTGATGCTTTGTCATCTACCCTTCACCACTTCCTCTGGTCCTCCAACATCCGCACTGCTCTCTGTAACTCTGCCATCAGTCAATTTTAATACATTCGATCTACCAGCAGGTGTCCACCATTTTGGGTGCCACTTGCGCCACCGGCCTCGGCGGCGCTGTCTGCTCCACGGTCATGGCATCACCTCCGCCTGGCGCGCCTGGGACGCGCCTGCTGACGACCGGCCCAGCGGGACCTCTCGAGGGTCCGGCACCCGCTTCCGGTGCAGCGTCAGAGCGGACCGCCGCCGACGGTGTCCCTGTTCTCTGAGCTCGCACCGCTGTCTGGGGAGCGGCCCGTGTGTCTGGTCGCTGTGTCGGCCCCGGCTCCAGCTCCAACCGCTGTGTCGGGTCCAGCTCCAGCTCTGGCCGCTGTGTCGGTTCCGGCTCCACCTTCGGCCGCTGTGTCGGCTCCGGCTCCAGCTCCGGTCGCTGTGTCGGCTCCGGCTCCAGCTCCGGCCACTGTGTCGGCTTCTGCTCCAGCTCCGGCCGCTGTGTCTGCTCCGGCTCCAGCTCCGGCCGTTTTGTTAGCTTTGGCCGCGATGCCACCGCTCCATGGCCGCAGCGCCGCCCAAGCCTGCCGCATCGCATTTGGACGGGTGGCCCGCGAGGACTTTTTGCATGAGCGTCACCGCAGCCTGCGAGGTGGCGCCACCTTTCCTCCCAGCCTTAGTACGGCCTCCTCTATGGACCGGAGCGCCACCTATGGGATTGGCCGCGGCGCTGCGTGCGGCGCTAGCGATGGTACGCCAGCTCCGCCCGTTCTGATGCCACGCTGCGCCGTAACCCAGCTGGTTTAACAACTGACCACCGGGGGCCTTTGGTACCGTGGTCTCCGTTGGATGGGTCCCAGCCATTGCGGTATTGGGCTGAAGAGAGCAGCAGCCTTTGGAGGACGGGGAACTGCCGTGCTTTGTTCGGGGATCAGTGAGCACAGCTGTGAGCGGTGTGCCTGGTCGGTTGAAACGGTTCCGCCTTGTTTGGTTGTGTGTGGGGGGGGGGGGCGCGTGCGCGCGCGCGCGCGTTATTTCACCCACTTCGGGAGCTTTTTGCACCTCTGCTGTACGAGGGGGCGAAGGTGAAGCCCTTTAGATTTTGAAAATTTATCAAGACACAGCCCTGGTAAATGATGTTGGAAGGCTCCCGTCAAAACTGCATGAGGTAGGAGAGCCCGAGCAATGCTGAACATGACCTTAAACTGGTAAAAACAGGTGAGCGATTTGTGGACCCCGAATGTTAAATCAAGAATTCAGTATGCTACGCCACCGTGGAATACGGAACCAAATGTCCGGAAACTTTATCGGATGTGCGCTGAAGGAAATCGACAGATGTGACCTGCGGCATGTTATGCCAGGTCAAGAGGGTAAAGGCTTTAGTTGCATTGGCTCACCCGGCTATATCAAAGACTAAACAAATCACATTAATGGGAAAACATGTCTAAAGACTACTTCAAAATTGCCACAAAGCTTGAATTATACAATCTTTAAAAGGTAAAATCTGGTAACTAAGGTCAAGGTTTGACCAAGCTGGACCTTGCATGGCCCGATTTTTTTTTAAGTAACCGGAATGATAGCATTGCACTTAAGAGCGATACACTTTGTTATTTGTTTCCGATTATGAGCAACAGTTCGGAAGAGCAGTCGAAAACACCTTTCTGGGGCACATCTCCTGCGAGAAATAAGCGTCATTTGTCACTTCTGAGCAAAATGTTATGAACAAGATATCGTGAGGGGTCATAGGCCATGCACTTCCAAGGGCAGTAACCT
The DNA here is from genome assembly GCF_011947565.3 of Pollicipes pollicipes. Lineage (NCBI taxonomy): Eukaryota > Metazoa > Arthropoda > Thecostraca > Pollicipedomorpha > Pollicipedidae > Pollicipes > Pollicipes pollicipes. The sequence continues at coordinate 40,749,628 of NW_023596576.1, read as the reverse complement.
GAAGTTCTCATGACAGGTGTAAAAAGTGCACGTCAGACACGGTCTACTCGATGATCTCATTTTGCATTGGCATTGGGCGCCACTTGACCAGAAAGGATGCAACATTCGCTCGGCGTTTTATGTCTGTGTGATCTTAAAATATCCTTCAAGGTTCGCGGGCGTCTAGCTCAGAAACTAGAGACTTAAAAAGGACAGGATTATGAGATGCATTGAGTGATATTAAAATAGCCATCTCGCGCAAAAGCCACATGCAAATGTGGAGCACTTCTCTTGATCCCACCGCTTTCATACGGCAGGGGAGGGCCCGATCGCCAGTGCGCGCATGCGCATTTGCCTGTTGTTTACTCCGTTTTCCCCGTTTTCTGCATGTTTGTGTCACGGTTGTGCACTATAAGGTGTAAATAATTGTCAATAGTGGAGTGTAAACAAAGCAAGTGCAGCAAGCTGCAAGTGTACGTAATTTGACATTGCGCTGCCCCAATTTTGAACTTTCAGTGAGGTACTAAAATTAAACACAATAAAATCCACGAATACCGCTCAGCGTCATTCGTGTGCCAACGAGAACAGGTTACTTAGTGCAGAAAGAGAGGTCATCACCTCATGGTTTTGGTATTTTGGTAAAGGTTAAACGGTGTTGTAATGCTAGTTAAACGACTATATTGACGGTACTCATATTACTACTATACACATATATTTATTTATGTATATGTATGCATATATATGCATGTATATGTATATGCATATGTATACATGCATATATATATATATATATATATATATATATATATATATATAAAGGCGTAGGCAAAGGGGAAAGATCAGGCCCCGGGCCACCCCCTTTGGCCCGGGTTTTTTGTTTTCATTGCAGAGGACTTCCGACAGAAAGCTAAAAATCGGCGTGATGCTATCTCACCGAGCTTCGAGCCTCTCCCTTAACACGCCCCCGGGTGGCCGGTTGGATACCCTTCGCTCGGGTAGGGGTCAAACTGACCCCTGAGATCTCGGTAACTAAGAGAGCTAGAAACACCAAATTCCCAGAGTGTGTTGACCTGTACGTGAACTCTCTTAGGTCAAAGTTTGAGGTTCCTTGGTCATGACCTTCGGGTAATATAAGGTCAAACAAGGTCAAATTCCAGATTGGTTCTCAAAGGGCCCCAAGAACCTAGGCAACTGTTCTAAGCAAAATTGTATACGCTCAGTTAAGGTCGGTGACCATGTTTGACCCTTAAAAGGTCATAATGACCAAATGATATAAGACTGTTTTAAGTTTTGCATTTGGATAACCGACAAAGAAAACGCTGTACAGCATGTTCTTAAAAACCAAATGTTAACCTGGGTCATTTTAGGTCAGTGATCTGTTTTGACCTATAAGAGTTCCATGAAATGTGTATAATGCGGTTCCTGCTATCAATATATTCTAAATGAGCACCAGAAACCAGCCCACACAGCAAGCCCGGGACTGAGAGTAATAAAACAGGTCGGTTTTGACCTTGGTCTGACGTTCATGTCTGACCCTAGGTAATGCTATATGTTTATTCAATTGTTGTGTTGCCTAAGAAAGTATCTCAGAGGTGTTTGGCTTCGTCTAACACTCCGTTGTTTGATCGGATTGAACGATTCCCTAGAAGGTGTCTTCGCTGAAACCATGGCTTGACTTTGACCTGGTGAGCGACCTTACAAGGTATATCTGAATTTTTAGGTCAGACGATCCGTTACTCAATTGTCTACAGCTATACCAAATTTGGCACGGCTGCGCCACGCCGTTCGGAAACCATTCCGGGAAAACCTTCGCAGGGGTCAATTCGACCCCCGCCCCACCCCACCTGAGCATGTGTTGACAAAATCCTGATTGCGTTCCTGTATACATACATCGAGAACACCCGAGCCGCATCGGGAACTTACTCTGGCCGCTACAGATGCTGCGGCAGGTCTGCGTCTCAGCCGATCAGCCAAGTCTGGCGGCGCCGTCCGGCGACCCCCAGACACGGCGACCCGCGTCTGGGCCTGGGCTCGGGCCGGATCACCGCGCGCGGACGCCTCGGACCCACACAGAACGTCGATGTCGCACCGGCCGGCGGCAGCGGCTAGCGCCATTGTGGGCCACGTCGAACGCCCGGTCCAACCGCAGGCCCAGTCTCACCGGAACCGCGAGCGTGCCACAGCCAAATGCCGCCTGGGCTGTTGGGCGAAACTTAAACTGCTCAGATGCTGGATCAGATCTTAATTGTGTGCAGCTGTTTGTATACGTGCGTGAGGAAAACAAGGTCGCGGCCTTCTGTCTGAAATATGTCCGTGCAAGAGTTTGCCTTATTCTAGTTAACGTGCGAGTGGGTACGAAACTGACTTAGTCTTCACGATAACGTCCAGACCTCTAATTTGATTGTCATTATGATAAACACTCGTAAGAATCTGATGTACCATCTCTTTCTTCGTGCGGGGTGCCAGGGCTGTTCTGTGTTGGCTATTTGGCCGGCCGGACTGCATGCAATAACCGCGTGGCAGGTACTGCAGGGCGCTGTAGATCTCGAACAAAATGAAACCACGACGACGGCGTGGTCAACGGGCTAGGTTCGAGGGAGACTGTAACGCCAGGCAGCGGAATTTCTGCTCCCAAACATTGCGAGCGGGCATGCTCAAGATTATGTCATGTGATTGCTGTCACCGAGCGACTTTGTAAACGAACCGACGTCTTCAGGCTAGCATAAATATGTAATGCTAATCAAAATTGTACCTTTTTCGATTCCCCTTCTACTACGGAGACCCCTACCTTTCCTGGACACGGGGCTCCGTGGGCAGATCGCTAGGGGGGGGGGGGCACATCACATTTTCCTGCGAGGGGCTCCTCTCAGACTCTGATGGGGGTGTCCATTGGCTGCTGTTCTGGCGATACGGGACCGGGCCTGTGTTGTATACGGAGGAGCTCAGTTTTTCATATCATGCGTCATGGATAGCTCCGACACGGTCAGAAGGTCCGGGTCGACGCAGAGACCCTCAGTGACGAAAAAGGATCTCTCACCGATGTAGAGGGTCCAATAGTTGGCACAGAAAACTCAACGCAAATTATTCGTCCCTGGCCGAAACGGGTCGGAAGACCGCTGCTGGAACATGGGCCCTTGACTAATACAAGACATTTCTCATATATCATTGTGGACCCTTTCACTGGTGTTTCACATGCCTTTTCTTACTGTCGGATGACCCCGCCCTACGCAAGAGGTCCTCCAACCCTTGGGTCCCGTGCCTGTCCCTGTTCAGCAGATATGCCCTTAATCGTTAAGCTGTAAGACAATAGACATTGTGGGCTCCTGGCCGACACAAGGGGTCCTGCATTGTTCCAGAGGCAAGAGACCTCACCAACGGAAGAGAGATTCTGTGACAATCACGAGTCCAGGCCTTGTCCATGTCTAGGAGATGGCCCTCAGGGTCCGGACACATGCCGACTCTCGGTATTGTCCCCAGGGGCCCTCCATCATCCCAGATGGCCCCGATCAGCGCAAGAGGCCCTCTGAATAATGTTTTGAGGGTGCAACCCTGGGGCTCAGAGTCCTCTAATACGACCTTTAGCAGGCCCTTCTGGAGATTACGGCCTTCTTGGAACCGATAGCGCTTCGGCTGCATGCTTGGAAAACCAGAACTACGGGGTAGATTCCCCGCGTTGCATGCCCTTTCTGCTAGGTTGAGGGGCAGGCGACATCAGCAATTCTCAGCAGCTGAGTGTGCCATAAAACCCTGATGACGATATCAGGGCCCCCAATTAGGCCCGCGGTCGTCGGTTTCTTTGGGTCCTTCGGTGCTTAAGTGTGGGGGGTTACACGCCCCCTTGCGCCTTCCTGCCTGCGCCCTTGGCGCGAGAGTCATTGTAAGACTTCGCTCAATTAAAGTCTTAGTGTCGTTTCCGTAAGTGTGCACCGAAATCGATACGCGTCGCTACAGCAATGCACACAAAATGCTTCGTGTGCACTGCGCAAAGTATGAGTTCTTATATCAGCCGCTACGAGCGCTGGCGTCGGCCGATTACGCCCGTGACGTCGTCGGTTCAGTGCACCGGCTTGTTCTTGTGGGGAGGGGCGCCAGTAGCGGCAGCAGTGCGCGCGCGGAGCGGCAGGGGTGGTGCCGCGCCGGGTTTGGCAGTGGTGTGAGGGCGCGGCGGGGACGCGGGCGCATCCCCTCTCGTCAGCCGCGAGCCTCGTGTCTCCGGCGACCGACGCGGCCGCTCGGGTGACAGGTGTGCTCTGGACCTGCGGCGCCTGTGCGTGGGCCGGGCCGGCTGGCGAACGCACGCGGGCGGGAGCGCTGACGGCGGCGGCTGTGCTCTGATCCTGAGGTCTCCTGCACCACTCTCCAGAAGCCGCCACCATGGTGAGGAACCGACGACCGGTCGGACGGGGGCTAAGCTTACTCATGTGGAAATCGCGTCAGTTATTGCATAACGTGTGTATCACCATGGAGTTGACAGCTTGATATCTGCTATCTGCAAGGCGTGATTGCGAGGATTATGGTTGCAAATCGTGTGTGCAGCAGGCTGATAAAGCGACAGGCGAGTGTCCGTCGGGACGGTACACACAGGTAGGGCGTACAATGTTTGACATGTTGTATGTAGCATGTTTCATTAACGCCCCAATGATACATAAACACACCCACGCACATGTAGATAGCCCCTTCAGGCTATTTCCCCCTTCATGCCGTGCGATTCTCGACAAAGCTTTCCTCAAAGTATTTCCTCCGCGTCACGGCGTGGGTACAAGACCGAGGATGGCGTAGTGAGGACAAGCCAAGCGCAGCTGCTTGCGTTGCATGGGCTCCAGCTGTGTGGGACGTCATCAGTCCTCATACCCACAGGACTTCTCCGGCCCTTGAGCACTGAGCAGTCGCGGGTGCTTTATATCAGGGGCGTGGCGACGTGCGCCGCGTTCCCAAACAACAACAACGGCACCCCCGCCCCCGGGAAATGGTTGGCGGGTCTGGGAATCAAATAAAATCACGTTCATCTCATGTTGTGGGGGTTGTCTTCGGAGCAAAGACATCGTGACCATGGACCCAGGCACCAGGTGACGCGTCCCGGGTGTAGACCTCGCCTCAGACGGCTGCCCCATCGTCCCTGAGGGCTTCATGTGGCCGAGGATCGGGCCGGTGCGGCGGGGAGGGAGGGGTGGGGCGTGCGGAGCTGCCTGGGGCGCAGATGGTGCTCCGGGGTTAGTTCGGGTACTGCAGCCGCCTGCTGATGTTTTACCCGCCGGGCTAAATGGCCAGGGAGGCGTGTTTTTGGGCACGTTTTACACACTCATGGGGGCGTCGCGTGAGCATGTCACAATATACCGGCATTTGGGAAAGTCAAAGACGTATGACGCTAGATTTACCACAAACATGAGAACGCGTTATGTTTAGCGTCAATCATGAGCATCTTCTGAGGAGTGCTCGGACCCGGCTGCGATGGCGCTGCTTGATGTCGCTTTTCAGTTTGCGATTTTAGTGAAACCATGTGTATTGATAGCCGTTTTTTCATCCCCTCCCTCAACTGACGAACGGAAGGCGCAATGTGTTGCCGCCGTCATGCGTGCGAAAACATCGCATAGCGTCTCGATTACATGTGATGCATGCTCCTTCCTATCTTGTGTTCCCTTGAGAAATGCTCCTGTTGCTAAAATCATCTGTTGTTGATTTATAAGCATGAGTCTGTTGTTTATGCTTTGAATGATCCTTTGAATGATCTGCCTACGGTTTGTTTCCGGCCCGTGGTCATTGTTGAGCAACCGAGTCATGCGTTGCAAGAACCCTGGAACACATGCCCCGGTACCATCGGTTGAGCCTCAGCACTGCACCCACGTATTGCAACGGTGCTCTAAATCATCTGACGGCTCGTGTGACTGACGATCCTGAAGTTAGCGCCCCTTCAACGACAAAATACGAGGCTACGAAGTATGACTGATCACGATAGACCGGGCCGCCTGGCACCTCGCACCAGCAGCGCATGGCATGCCCGTCCACAAGGCGACATCCACCGGAAGAGGACGCCACAAGCGCTTCCCGTCTGAGGTTTCCACCCAGTGCGCCTCTGCCGCATCAGACCGCATGAATCAGTCTTGCACGCGCAGTGTTTTCCCTGGCGCAGCTGTGTCGGTCGCCAGTGCTGCGGGCGCGAGCGCGACCGGCCCGCCCCGCTCCGCCCGTCTTCATTCCAATAACGAACGGCTTCCGCACGTGCGGCCCGCCGGCGTGGCGTCGGCTGCTCGCCGAACCGCGGCGTGCGCGGCTCTGAGTCAGCCGCGCCCGGCCACCGCGGACGACGGCGGCCTGGACGGCGGCCGCTGAGTCAGCCGTCGTGGCGACGCACGTGCCCCGCACGGTGCGGACTCGGCTGTTTCCGCCTGGAAAATGGTCGCTCGTGCTGCCGACACGAGCCAACGTGCATGATGTCATCCTCATCTTCTGCAGTCGACTCGGTTGACTCGGTGTTTGACGAGAGCCCGTCGGAGAGAAGCCGGTCGGTACCCGGCTGCGGCAGCGGCCGGGCTGCGGTTGTCGTCGCTAAAGCGTGAGACCGGGCGACGGCGGGCGCCAGCCTCACGCGAGCCCCAGGGGTGTTGTTCCCAGCTGTTGTTCCGGGCCCGACCCGGGCGCCGGGAGAGCGCGGGACCGTGCTGCCCTCCCCGCCGCCGCCCGCCCCGCCGCCGAGCCCACTTTCACTGAACGGGATCAGCTGCGGCGGCGGGCGGCGGGACGCCGGCAGGTGGGAGTGAAACCGAGCCTGCGCGCTGGCCGCGTGCAGCCGCCGCGCCGGGGCCGTCGGCACGTCGGCACGCCCGGCACGCGGCCGCGCGCGGCACGCGGCATCGGACGCGCCGGGGGCGCAGTGGGCGTGTCCCGCTCGTGGGACTCCCTAGCCAAGACCGCTCCATGAGACCGGGTCGCGGTCAGGAAGTGGTGAGGGTCGTGTGGAAGACGATGAGAGTGGTTTCACGAAGTTATGCCTGTCGAAGTCGCGGCGTTAATCTCGTTAGTCTTATTAAATGCTGGTACCGCATGGTACTAATACATCGCGTAATAGGCTAAGACTGTTGGCGAGATACGCGGAAGTCTGTTAAGGTGGCGGAATGAATGTCTTTTAGCTTGCATGTAGGGACTGCAAAATTAGGTCATGCGACCCTGGGACACATGTAACTACGTTCTTCACCCCTGGCGTCGGGCTGAGATAAGGCCTTTGGATCTGAGAGGCAGTATGGTAAACATTACTTGCACTTACCACGGCCACTCCTGTTACGGTTCTGCGACTGATAAGTCTGGCATCCGGACGAACAGTTCAGCAATCAGACTTCATGGTTTGTAATCCTTCAGACCTGCATGTGCCATCAGCACGGCCTATTAACACACGGTCATAAGAGTATTTGGTCAGCCGTCCATTCATCCGCACTACTGAAATATTGAGGCGAGATAACATCCCATCCATACATCCTTGTGCGCATCGGTACTCCATTCGGCGGCAGCCTGCACGTCGCATTCGACGTGCCGCTGGGCCGCATTGGCCAAACTGCCAAAGTTACCAAGCAGTAATGCGTCTACCATCTATTCAAGCTGGATACATCTTTGTCGCGGCCTACGTAGCCGATCCAAAGGTTATTAAGCTGTTGTGCAGTCATATCAGGCCGTCCCAAACACAATGGAGCCGACGACGTGCCAAACACTCCGGCCGGCGGTCGGTGCGTGACGGCCGGGCGTACCCCGCCCCGCGTGACTGCTGCCCAGGGCGTGGGCCTCTCCGCTGGTGCTGCCCCGAGCGTGGGCCGCTCCGCCCGTGCTGCCCCGAGCGTGGGCCGCTCCGCCGGTACTGCCTCGAGCGTGGGCCGCTCCGCTGGTGCTGCCCCGAGCGTGGGCCACTCCGCCCGTGCTGCCCCGAGCGTGGGCCGCCCCGCCCGTGCTGCCTCGAGCGTGGGCCGCTCCGCTGGTGCTGCCTCGAGCGTGGGCCGCTCCGCTGGTGCTGCCCCGAGCGTGGGCCGCTCCGCCGGTGCTGCCTCGAGCGTGGGCCGCCCGCCCGTGCTGCCTCGAGCGTGGGCCGCCCGCCCGTGCTGCCCCGAGCGTGGGCCGCTCCGCCGGTGCTGCCCCGAGCGTGGGCCGCCCCGCCGGTGCTGCCCCGAGCGTGGGCCGCCCCGCCGGTGCTGCCCCGAGCGTGGGCCGCCCCGCCGGTGCTGCCCCGAGCGTGGGCCGCCCCTGCCCGGGGACCGCCACCGGCCCGGGCCGCGAGCAGGCGAGGCGCTCCGGTGATCAGCAGGTGCCAGGGATGTACCGGGCGGAGACCGGAGCCTCGGGGAGGAGAAGTCGAGTCGTCCTGGTGCTGGTGCCATGGCCGCGCGTGCGCCGGGAGGAGGAGCGCACACGGTCATTTGAAGGGAACGACCGCCGGCCGACACTTCAGTGTGTTTGAAGTGCGATGTTTTTGCAGGGTTTGGCTGGTTTCTCAGTTGTGTAAATTGGGATTGCGCTGCGTCTAAGATGCTCAAGAACGCGATCTGATTCAAAACTGTTACAGCAATCTATATATAATCTATCTATTCGTAATGCAATGTGAACAAGGTGTTTGTTAATGCAGACGAGGACTGTAATTCAGACGGCTACATGCCTGGGGAAAGGTAGCCAAAATATTGCGTACATATATGATGTGAACCAAGCATTTGATGTGCTGCGACTGGCGTGATTCCGTAAAAGCTTTGCGAACTTGATATAGCTAGCATTACTTCCTGCTGTGGATGAAACGCGAAGATCTTTGTGCTGGGCTGGGACTCTTCAGTTAGATAATGATGACGGAGTGCATCATGCTGTAGCTATCAGGATCTTAAGGGCATGACATATTTGATCGTTAGAACTGAGAACAGGGAAGCGTAGAACCGATCAGCCGATGCGCGCCGGCTGACTGATGCGGAAGCAAGCGTTTCCAAGCCAGCTCTCCGTTCTCACGTGTACCAGGCCGCCAACGGTGTGCGACACAGTTTGCGGGTGGCGGCTCGGGTGACAGGTGGCGGCCCGTGTCTTGGTCGGGTCCGGACCACCTGGACCGGCTCCGTGACCGCGTCAGGGTAACCCGATAGGGGCCGGCGCAGACCTGCTCGGATTCAGCGCACGATCGCCGGCGGGCACCGCTACCAGGGGCGCTGCCCGCGGTCGTGAGAACCGTCTGCCGCGGGCGACGGGGACGCGGCGCGCGGCCTGCGGCCCGCTGACTCCTGACGTCCGCTCCGACGGTCGCCGGTTCCCTGTAGCTCTTGTCTGCTCTCTGCAGCCCCCCTCCCCCCGCTTCCTGCAGCTCTCCCCCGTTCCCTGCAGCTCTCCCCCGCTCCCTGCAACTCTCCCCCGCTCCCTGTAGCTCTCCCCTGCAGCTCTCACCGCTACCTGCAGCTCTTCCCTGCCCCCTTCGGTTCTCCCTCGCTTCCTGCAGCTCTCGCCCGCTCCCTGTAGCTCTCCCCCGCTCCCTTTGGCTCTCCTCCGTTCCCTTCAGCTCTCTCTCGCTTCCTTCAGCTCTCTCTCGCTCCCTGCAGCTCCCCCTGCTCTCTGTGGCTATCACCCGCTCCTCGATGCTACCCTCCTCTCCCTTCAGCTCTCTTCCGCTCCCTGCAGCTCTGCCACTGCTCCCTGTCGCTCGTTCCTGTTCCCCGCTACTCTCCCAGTTTGCCCCCGATGCTCCCTCGTCGTAAACCATGATGGCTGACATGTTTCGTCTCCCCGCCCGCCCATTCATGCAAGGCACCCCATTTATGTAAATACAACGATCTGTTTGCGGTCTTTTCCTCTGTTCTTGTATTTGCAGCACGCTCATATTTGCATTCCCATTTCCCTGATGGCATGCACACATCATGCCTTCAGCGAAACGCCCATCATTTCGCGCGTCGCTCTTGGACCCCGCGCCGGCCCGTCCCGTCCCGCGTTTGACCGGCGCCCGCCCGTCGCGTCCCCCGTTTGACCGGGTCCCGGTACGGCCGGCGCCGGTCAGCTGATTCATCGCCAGCTGATCGGTCACGTGACCAGGGCCGCTCCCGCCTGCTTCGGCCGGCGGTGGTGCCGTCCATGCTGGCCGGAGACGTGCCGTGCGGGGGGGGGGGGGCTGCTCTGCAAGTCACCCGACGCTCGATCAGAAGGGGCAGGTCGCGTGGTTTGCCATGAGCTTGCCACGGTGCTGCGGCCTTACTCACCACTACGGAAATCCGGCCTTTGTGTTTTGCGTGGGAGCCGTGAAATGGCTGCGCGTAAGGTCGCGGATGTGAGTTTGTTGGTTCGTGTGCAGCGTTATCGCTTCGCTCGCCCGCTATTCACATCTGAGGCGCTTGAGTGCTCCGCTAGCAGTCTTGTCCCTGTTTTACGTGAACTGCCGTTTTGCCAACAAGTGAGCTGGCGGAGAGGATCGGCTCATGGAAAAGCCGCGCTGCTGCCGAGACCAAATGATTCATCTGAAGAGCGTCTGTTCCGCCCAACGGGCACCAAACAACGGAGATGTTGCCATTTTTGCCATATTCTCTTCAGCGAGCTGTCAGATCGCTAATTGGCAACCGTTTGGGAGTGCCCTCATATTTAAAAGTACTACCACAGGTGCTGCCGTGTTTCAAATTCCACCATCATTCCAGTAGGCCCCGTGAATGCTAGAGCCAAAACCCCAAAGATTGTTTATGGTGCGGGGAGCGATCGCGTGGCTGAAATGGTATGAATTAGTCGGAAGTAGCGTGACCTCCCACGCGTTTACCTGGGGTTATTTTCTCCCCACGTGCCGTGCGCCTTCATGGTCTCTGACATTACTCTTCGTTGGGTGATCACGGCACCGACGGTACGTACCGTCTCTGGAGATTAAGCCAACAGGTGACGCGGGGCCGGTGGGCGCCGCTGTGCCCTGCGTGGGCCGTGCGTCGGTAGCTGCAGCGGCGCCGTCGGCCGGCCGGCGGGGCTGGCGGGAAGGCGTCGGCGAGCTGCGGCGCGGCGGAGGGCGGTGGTGACCTTGTACCGGCGCACCGGCCGGAACCGCTGCGATAACAGCACCTCTGATAGCGACTGAGCCCCTCCGCCTCCACCGCAGAGGCGGACACAAGACGAGCGCCAACGGGGACCGTGGTCTCTCACAAAACGGCCAAGACACGTCAAGCGGCACGGTTTTGTTTTATTGTAGTGCGGCTGGCACCGAATGTCGGACTTGTTGCCTCCCTCCCTCCCCCCTCCCCCTCCCCCTCCCCCCTCCCCCTCCCCCCCCCCCGACGGACTTCGGCGCTCCCGAGATTTAGTTGCTCTGCGCTTGCCCTGTTCCGCACACATCCCGTCCCCACCCCATCCTCGCTCCGTTCCCACCCCGTCCCCGCTTCATCCCCATCTCATCCGCGCTCAGGCCCCGTTCCTCATCCCGCGCCCCGCCCGGCCCCACGCCGTGCCGCTGCACACCCCTGCCTGATGTGCCTGCTGAGCGGCGAGCCAGCTCCGCTCGGCCCCGCCCGCTCCCGCCGCACCCTGTCAGTGGCCGGGGCTCGGGCCTGGACGGGCCTGATGGCTGCCGGGCTGCCGCTGGTCTGGGCCGAGCGCCGTGCTGGTTTGTACCGGTACCCCAGTGGGGCGCTGCTGGACTGTACCGGTGCCTGCTGGCCTGCTGATGGGTCGTACCGGGTACCCTGTGGGGCGCTGCCGGACTGTACTGGTGCCTGCTGGCCTGCTGATGGGTCGTACCGGGTACCCTGCGGGTCGCTGCCGGACTGTACCGGTACTTGCTGGCCTACTGATGGACTGCACCGGCACCTGCTGGCCCGCCGAAGCACTGCAGGACGGGACTTGTCCGTTCAGTGGGCGTGGTCCGGAGCCGCCCGGTACCAGTCGGGCCCGAACGCGGACCGCCTGCCGTGCCGAGCACCATAACGCCCTGGCTGGGCCACCACTCGACCGCGCGCCGACCGCCGCTGACGCTGACGCCCCCGCCCCGCCCCCAGGTGTACCACTGGCAGTCCAACGACGTGAAGCGCTCGGGCGTCGACGACATGGTGCTGCTGCCCCGCATCAGCGAGGACGCCATCGTCGACAACCTGCGGAAGCGGTACAGCGATAATTGCATCTACGTATCCTTTTGACGCGACCGAGTGCCGGTTGATGAGGTCATTGCGGTCGATCGGGTGCTGGTTAGCGGTCAGATGCCGCCGTTTTTAAGACTGGACCGGGAGTCCGGTGGAGCGCGGGATTTGACCGCTCTTGATATGTCCGTGCAAATATCAATTTCAGGCCGTCTGCTTGCGATCACTTTTGAACTGCCATTGATTCGGCAGATGCTTTTAGCCGCTCTTGAAGACCCAATACTCCGCTCCTTGTCTGGCAATGTACCACGCTGATAGTCGGGCAGTGGCGAGCACCCGGTACCGCGCCCGGCTGGGTGCCGCCAACAGAGGGCGGTGAAGCACCAGCACCCCGGGCTGACCGGGAGAGGGGCAGACCACGGGTCTGGCGTTAAGTGACACAGTGCAGCGCTGCGCGGCCGGCGGCTGCACCAGTCCGCACGCGGCGCTGTCGCGCGCGTTGACGTCGGCCGGGGCTTCCCGTTGGTGTCTCCGACCGCTGCGCTGCGCGTCTCCGACCGCTGCGCCGCCGCGGACCTCTGCAGGCAGCGGCCCCGTCAGCCACCGGGGGGGGGGGGGGGGTCGGCGGTCAGGGCGGGAGCGTGACTCAGCCGGGCGGCGGCGCTCCGCGGACCACCGCCGCCCGCGACGTGTTGCCCCACCGCCGCGGGACGTCCTTTGTGACCGGACCGTGACGGCTGGACGGTAAACAGAGACGGCACGGTCCCGGGACAGACGGTCGCCGCGGACCGGGCCGCGGGGGTGGCGCGTGGCCGGCGGCGGCGCCGCAGCCCAGCGCCCCCCGCCAGGTCCGCCAGATGACCTTGTGATTGGGCCCCGGCGACCGACGCAGCGAGCGGCTGTGACGCGGCTGTTTCCTGCCTGCTCAGCCCTTTTTGCTGGTCGACGGCGAAACGATGATTGACTGTGGGACAGGGGTGTAGTTTCCTGTGCAGTTAGGCGCGGGCCCTTCAGCTTCCCCCAAGTTTTGGGAAGTCAGTGGGTCAAAGTCGGGAGGAACCCGTTTGTTTGCATATTCTCGATGTGCGATGCGTCATTTTCCACGAAACAGCCCCCCCGCCAACCCATTTGGCAAATCTACGCCCCTGCTGTTGGGGCACTGGCGATGCTGGGGCGTGTGGCGCGATTGACGTACGCGGTCACGATTCACCTTTTAGCTGAGCATTTAGGTGACGTCATTCAACACACATAAACCCATGCTTGTGGGAGTCGGCTCGGCAGCGAGCGCGCTGTCCCCGCGTGACGTCACGTGACGACGTCACTGGCTGGGAGGGCCGGGATTTTGTGCGCCACGCTGGGTCGCTAACGGACGCCCTCGGTGCTCCCTGATTCGCTGACGTGGGCGCGAGCCGCTGCTGTGAGCGTGCCAGCCGCTAACGCAAGCAAACCCGAATGCCGTCCGGAACAATGGCCTCAGCTCGCATGGCTGGATGGCTTTAATACCATCGACGCAATGAATTGTTCACTTTGTGCGATGTGAACATAAAAGCCACGAGACTGTGGTGAATGGGAACTAGGCTGCAAGCATCCGTGCTCAAGCATTTTGACAGGGTTCCTTGTAACCATCCATGCGACGGTAACGGTTTGCCGTGGTACTCCCGCAGCTGCTGGGGGGAGTTTGGAACCGACCACCATCCGCAATGATTTGGTTTCGCTTCCTCGCTCTCAAAATTGCATCTCAGAGTGAAGAATATGGCACGTGTAGTAGCGTGTGGCTACTGCATTGCTACAAAGGGTCCTAGGCCTTCGCCTATGGCATGGCGCTGTGTTCAGTGCATGGCGAGAGTGCAAACATGTAAACATGTGAGCTGGAAAAATCTTGCGGTTTGAGTTGTCGAAAATGATCAACCGTCAGTAAAGTTATAGAAACAGGTGAGGCGAAGATCCCCTGCAATAATTTGAATATGTTATGAAAATGCTCGGCGCCTCCAGCGGGGTTCATGGTCACGAGTTGTTATTATCTGAAGCTGAAGGCCGTTCTCACGTCATCATATCATGCACAGACTACTTCCGCATTGGATACCCACATTCACGCCCCGGGTGGGTCTAAGGCCTCTGGGCTCTTTCAAGATCGCAATGCGATGACAATGGCTGCGCGACGGCTGCGACGGGCGGTTGCGGAACGTTGCGCGTGGAAGGTTGCATGATAACATGTGGCGAGCGACCTTAATAATGATTTTCTTTGTGTATACTTTTTCCCGGTTAAGTTATGATTCTAACAAGCTGTTGGCGTCCTTAGTCGCTGTGCAGTTGCAGGGAGAGAATTTTAAGCCATCGCAGGTGTAGCGACGCAACAACCAAAATTTTTACGTGGAGATTGAGAAATCTGATCACGCAACTTTTCAACGTGCCGCCTGGGAAGCGTAATCTTAGTTGGGCGTGGCTTAGCGCGGCACGGAGGGCGCTTACACGTAAGCGGCTCAGCGTTCGCTAGTACCGCATTCGTTCGTCCTCCCCGCCTATTCGCTGCGCAGGAGTACCTTTGATCTAATATTCTGTCCGTTCCTCTGACCGCAGTTCGCATGTCGAACTATGGCTGGGCGTCTCGATCTGCGAGTGACGTCTGTTTGCCCGCGTGTTTCCCCTGGCCGCAGTTACGCGGTGTTAGGAGTATTTCATCGGTGCTATGCGGCGTTCTAATGCCAGCTGAACAACTCATGGAGCGCCGGCTCGGGGGAAGTGGGCCGGCCGGTAATGCTACCGCAGCACGTGCATGGCCTTGTGGCGGAGGTGCACAGCAGCCATGGACGTGCAGGTGGCGCTCCAACGGCGACCAGCTGACGGAAGTGGACTCCGAATGAACGAAGGACAAGTTACTGTTAACAACGCTTTGCGGTCATTAACGCCTTCCTCATGTGAACCGAGCTTTCCGTAAAAGGCGCCAGCCATTCGTTGCGAGTTTCCCGGCAGTCCCTTTTACCTATCCCACTTACACATCCCTTTTACCTATCCCTTTTACCTATTATCCCACGCGCCTGCGGAGACTTCGGAAAACTGAGAGCATTCGCGCGAAAGGAGGGACGATGTAATCGACCGCATTCGGGTTGCGAAATAGATAACCATTTGGCATGTCCTATTTGATATGTCTTAACATGACTCGGTCATAGACCACTGGACTATTCGCCGGGTCGGTGACGTCATCACAGCCGTCATGGTCGGTGATTGGAACAGATCAGCTCCATCATTTACACAATACATTTCGAAAACAACCATACACCTGTAAAGCCATCATCTTTAAACCCACCGCCTAGGCTTGGCTCATAAACAGTGTTAATAGTTATCCATTCATATGTTCCACGTACTGCCCTATTGTTATGTCTTCGACATTTGTTGTTATAATTAAGTGATCATAAACTTGGTCACGCACAGCAATACGATCACGTTCGAGGCTGAAACACCAAGACTGCGAGGTTTGCAAGACCACCGCACACCTCAATCAGCCGGCGTGACCTGCGTCACCTTTCCACAATGACACGGGTGTATGGATTTGGACGTCCGTGATTCGTTTTCATCTGCATCTCATTTGTGCCATTCGCGACCATTTCCCGGACGTAAGAGCTGATGGATGCGCCATGCGCGGGCGGGTGTGATTCAGCCAGCCTTCGATGTTGTGGCTGCTCAGCCAGCTGTCGATGTTGTGGCTGCTCAGCCAGCCGTCGATGTTGTGGCTGCCGGCCGACGCCATCAGACCACGAGATGATTACTTTAATCCGGCTTATGGCTGTGATGTTCGCAGCGGTGATTATCCCGGTTGGGATGGGTCCAGGTGGTACCATTATGGGCCCGAGTTCTATTTAGGCAGGATGTCAGCATTTTCCCCTGAGGGCGGGACCGTGTTGATTAATTTCAGCTACCAGTTTGGATGTCAGTTAGGGCTGACTTTTCAGCTGCGTGAGGAGCATTGTACACTTTTAGAACAATCTACTACAAGGACAGTCATTACGAAGAAAGACAATGTGTCCAAGTAAGTGCCGACATGACTTCGTGCGTGGCGAGCCGGACTGGCATGTCGTTTCGTGCATTGTTTCCCAGTTGTACAATAAAAACCTTATGAGACAGAGCAGATGAACCGTAACGCTGGAACTCTACTTTCTTTTTGTGGGTCGCAGTGCATTCGCCGTGCAGTGCATTAAACTCTTGTATATCTAGGGCGAGTTAACACGTCTGTGTGCCGTGTTGACCGCAGCGTAGTTCACCGAGCATTGGACGATCCCGTATCTAAATCATACTAACCCCAGACCTCTTCAAACATGTACGCAGAGTTGCTAAAGCAAAAAGGAAGAGGGGAACACGTTGAAACGAATCCGACATCAAATTTTAAATTCAAGCAGGGCCACGTTTTACGCTCACATCCAAGCTCTAACGGGTCTGCGGCGCACGTCTGTTAGATGTGACTCATGATTGAATGAAAGGCTTTCTTGCCTGGAATCGATTGTCCGTCTAGTTAGACTATTCCGTTGGCGCATGTCTTCGTTCTGTACCATCCGCACAAGCACAGTATTTCAAAGGCGTATAACCGCGATGTAAACAATCGCATTTGCGAACCGCTGTTACTGGTGTATGGATGCACCAGTCACTATGTAACTCTCTCCCTTTCGAACTTGTGACGACATCTCCACATCTGGTGCATGGAGAAGCCTTCAGCTTCCATCCTCCAGCGCGTTTCGAGAGTCGGGACCACCGCGAGAAGCCGTGATCGATAGCTCCCTGGTCCCTCATCTTGTCTGGATCGCGGTTTGTTTCTATGATGACTGTCGGTACATCAGCATCTCACCGTACGTGACATTCATGGCGTCTCTCAGGGCATCTCTCTCATGACGTGTCTCGTGGCGGCTCTCTCATGGCGACCACGACATCTCTCGTAGCGTCTCTCTCATGGCGTCCATGGTGTCCATGGTGTTTCCAGTGTCCACTGCTGGTTCGCTCGCGCCCAGCGCCGTCTCAGAAACCCAAACAAACGCCTCTAAATGGTGACCGGCCCACTCGGCGGCCGTGTTGTGACGCGTTAGCCCCTCGCACCAGACCCGAGTCATTCCTCGCCGCCGCGTTGCAACGCGGCAGCCCCTCCGCACCAGACTGGAGTCACTCCCCGCCACCGTGTCGTGACGCGGCAGCCCCTCCACACGGGACCCGAGTCACCCCTCGCCGCCGCGTTGTAACGCGGCAGCCCCTCCACATGGGATCCGAGTCACTCCTCGCCGCCGCGTTGTAACGCGGCAGCCCCTCGCACCAGACCCGGTTCACTCCTCATCGCCTCAGCTGCGCTGGCGTGCCGTGACTCAGCGCGTCTGGGTGCATCTCCGAGTCAGCGCGCGTGGTCTCGGGCCAGAAAATTGGGAGCATGCAGCACCCCCACTTTCCCGGCTGCCGTTCATCGACGAGGTCAGGAGGCCCGTCCGAATGGCGGCCTCCGTTGTCACCTGGTCCTCTTTTTGCAGCCGGTGCAGTGTCGTGCCGATTGGAAAGTCGGCTTGTGCCCACCGGCGGCGCTCGCTCACGTGCGGTCAAGTGTCCGGTGTCGTGCGTACTCGATCAGGAAAGCACACGTGACCTGGGGCGTCGCTTGACCCCGTTTCGGCGCGCACGATTGGTGCCGGTGGTTTTGCGAAGCGTTCGGCCCTCGCGCCGAGCACCGCTACCAGAAGCCGGCGCTCGCGTGCCACCCGCCGTCAAGCGGAATGATTGGAGACGGACCACCGCCCAAGCGATCCCTCCGTCCCGCGCATTCAGCTGAGGCACGCTAGAGCAGCTTATTGCTCTCACGGAGGCCGAACCGATCCGGGCGAGATGAGTCGGTGGGGTTACGTGGACCGAGGACGCCTCTGAGCGCGCGGCCGGCCGCCAGTATGCCCGTAGCTCGGGCGGGTCCCGCAGCGCCGGCGGGTCCCGCAGCTCCCGCTGCTCCCGGACGCCAGCGGGCCCGCAGCGCCGGCGGTCTCGGGCGCCAGCGTGCCCGCAGCTCGGGCGGGTCCCGCAGCGCCGGCGGGTCCCGCAGCTCCCGCTGCTACAGGACGCCAGCGGGCCCGCAGCGCCGGCGGTCTCTGGCGCCAGCGTGCCCGCAGCTCGGGCGGGTCCCGCAGCGCCGGTGGGTCCCGCAGCTCCCGCTGCTCCAGGATGCCAGTGGGCCCGCAGCGCCGGCGGGTCTCGGGCGCCAGCGTGCCCGCAGCTCGGGCGGGCCCCGGGCGGTGGACGGCATGCCAGGCCGGCGGCCGGGACTGCGTCCGCTCGCGAGATAAGTGAGACCGGCCGGCGCATACTGCACGGCTGGCTGGACGGGCGCCGGCCCCGTCCGGTCGGCAGATACGGCAGATCCGGCCACAGTTCCGGGCTGGCGAGCGCGCCGGGGAGAGATCAAACGGCAGCGACCTCCGACGGCCGCCGTCCTTGTCCCGATCTCCAGACCGGGCGGCGTCGACCAGGGGCTGTTGCAACCGACCTGAGCACGCTCGGAGTGGCGGGGCAACGGCATTCTGCTCTCGCGGCTCGCTCACGTGGAGTGCTCCAAAGACCGCTCTCACAGGGCGCCTCGACTTTCCAAACGACAGTCCGGGCGCGCCTGACCCACCAGTCCGCCGGGACAAGCCCGGGCCGGACGGCGGGCCGCGCCGCCGCCGGCACGACGTCCAGCCACCCGCTCGTGCTGTGTCCCGTTGTCGCACTTTCACAGACGGGCGCCGCTTCCGTTCGCAGTCGGGCCATCGTAAAATGACGCGACCGCGTGGCCGCAACCGCGACCCGACTAGGCGAAAACGAAAACCCCGCTCGGGTGCGATGGCGTCGAAGAACGTCTGATGGCGGCTGTTGATGGCACTCGCGAGGGGAAAGTGACTGGCAGCTGCCGTGATGATGCGCACGTTGAAGGCGACATACGCGCCATCCGTGGTGTAATTCCTCCGAGTGCAATAACCTTGGACCTTTCTAGCCACTAAAAACTCTCCATTGTGTCACGCTGGTACAATCATTTTCTTTTCAGCCGGTGGACCAATGCTAATAATACCGGCACGCGGCGGCGGGGTGGCCTGCTGCTGTGTCGTGTGGGGTTTTTAGCACGCTCTCGTGAGACACGAGAAGCCAGACTCGCACGCGCTGCACTACTGGATGCTGAGCAGCAGCCGCCGCGACGCCTGGTTACCATCCAGAGCTGAGCGGAGAGCTCGTTTGGCTCGTAGTTAGTTCTCATGTTTCCGCTTAACGTTGTCTGCGGTTTGAACACATTCATCACGATACGCGCGTCGTGCTGCGGCGCTCGCGTACAACGGCCCGAGCGTGCGGTCTCCGTCATCGGCTGGGATCAAAGAGCGCCCTGCGGCGGTACGCCGTGCCGTTCTGAGATGAACGGCTGCACGGGGCTCGGGGGCTGCGTGCTTTGCCAGCCGCAGCGGGAGCAGGTGTGCGGTGGATCCTCCGTGCTGTCTTCTACGCGAGAACTGCAACCGGACGGCCCTGTCAGCTGACGTCGTGGTGACCCGAGCAGTCTGTGCTGGGCGAGGCTCGTGGTTCGCTGGTGGCGGTTTGGGATTTTATCACCGTTCGGCCGCCTTTTAAAACACATGAAAAACGGTCGTAACTTTGACGTTAACCGAGGCAATCCAAGCTTACACTCCTTATCTTTCCTCATAAATGGTGAGGGCAACTCACTCCGAAACTCTCGAAAAGCCAGAAAGCTGCTATATAGCCGCCGCCAGTTAATCGGCCCTTCTCTAACGTGCCCAGTACTACCCAAACGCGTGCTCCGTCGCGGCCGCCGCTCTGTTTTCAATAACGCAGAGAAAGCGCTGGGCGAAAACTGAGATTGGGTCTGAGTGCGATGTCGCTGGCGCGACCGCTGCTGTTAGCTTACGCAATGTCCCGTGAAACCCCGCAGAGACATGCGTTAAAGACATCGAAAGCACGCGACGTGTCTCGAATGGTGTGCTTCCAACACCGTCTTGAACTACTTCCTCGGGAATCAGCAGTGGCTCGGAAGCGTAGTACAAGTGAGGAGAAAGTGTCGGCGAATCAGTAGGGAGCGAGCACGAGGCTGAACAGGTGCACAAACCTGACACTTTCAAACATTAGGCACACGGTGTTCCACGAAAAACAACGCCGGCAATTGGTACGATAACTGAAGAGTGCGCCTCATCAAAAACAGCTGGCTTCGATGTGGCGGTTGGTCGGCCGCGTCACCTCGTGGGCGTGTTCCCAGAGCACCTGTCGACGTCTCCTTAACTGAACCATTCCAGACCTACATAGGGCCGGTGCTCATCTCGGTGAACCCGTTCCAGCAGCTGCCCTACTACGGCGACAAGCACGTGGAGCAGTACCAGGGCGCCGTGAGTACCGACCGACGGTCCGCAGACTGGGTCCGTATCATGGTGTTACGCACGCTCCCCCCCCCCCCCATACTGGGTCCGTATCATGGTGTTACGCACGCCCCCCCCCCCATACTGTGTCCGTATCACGGTGTTACGCACGCCCCCCCCCCCATACTGGGTCCGTATCATGGTGTTACGCACGCCCCCCCCCCCCCATACTGGGTCCGTATCAGTGGTACGCACGCCCCCCGCCCCCCTCCCCCCGCCTCAGACCAGACAGACGAATCCCCCCTGGCCTGGCGGCCTGTCGCTCGCTCGACAGAGCTTGCAGCGGGTAGGAGCGAGCCGCCAGCGGCGGCGGCAGTGTCGCCGGCAGGGGCGGGTGCCGTCCGCAGAGTTGTCACCGGGCCCACCGGGTCCGCAGAGTTGTCACCGGGTCAGGGCGGAGGAGTATCAGGAGCTGACGGCTGGGGACGGCCGGCGCGTCCGGCCGGCGGCGGGGCGGCTCGTGTCTGACGCCCGGGTGACAGGTGACGAGTCGGGGTCAGAGGTGACGGACACGGAGGTGGAGCACACGCTCTCCGCGCGCCCGGAGCTGACGTCAAAGACCGTAATCGTCACTGAGTAATCTCCGTCAGTTATCGCAGTAATTCACGGCCGCCTGCTCGCTGGCCCACGTCCCAGCCGAAATTCATGTACTCGGCGATCCCCGTGTCCTGGCTTCTGGTGACCCACCCCCGTGTCTGCGTGTTCCCTGTGTGAACCCTGACCGGCAGTCTCGATAATAGCTGGCCTCAGATGCGCCACGCTTGCACGCCGCCACAGCGCAGTACACAGCGGCACCTGCCAGGCCACCGCCGCCAGCGTTAACCGGCCGGCTGATATTGATTACTAGATACGATGGCGGCGCCTGGCTGGCCCTGCCACCGCTGCTGTGTGTGGCTCGCCCGCGGCAGCCGTCATAACGCGGCCATGATGCAGCGGCACTGACGAATGTGCAGCAGCGTTTCCACCGTCGGCCCAGTAGTCGCCCCTCGGCTTTGCCGTTGGGGTTAAGTCCCTGTCACTTCGCCGTGTTTTCTTTAGCGCTGTGAATGTTATAAAGCACACATGAATGCGTCTCGGGTGATATTTCAGGGCTTGTACAGCGTTTGTGAAACATATTCGTGGCTCAGAAGGTGGTGCTGTGTTTTTCAGTGTGTGGCTGCCTGGCTAAAAAAGTAACGCCAGACAGTCGCCATTCGTACCGACAATGAACGGGACCGGTGGCGGCGCCTGGTGCCCCAGCGCGTCTCTGTGCTCTTCTGTACCCCTCGCTGCCCCTCCCCCCGTGACCTCGCGGTCCGCTGCTGACCTCCGTCAACGGCGCTGGTTCACAGGCGAGCCACGAGAACCCGCCCCACGTGTACGCGCTGGCCGATGAGATGTACCGCAACATGTTGATCGACGCTGAGAACCACTGCGTCATCATCAGGTGGGGCTGGCGGCACCGGCACCGCGCTGTGGCCCAGCGTCAGTCACTGGAACCGACGTCTGGACGCCCGAGCGTGGAAAGGGAGAGGCTCCGCGCTTACGACAGCACGGGAGAGTAGCAATGACCGTGACATTCTGTGATGGGCGCTACCTTTCGGGTTGCCGGGGAGGGTCATCGTCACTCGGCAAATTCTGTATCGATTTGGTATCGATCGGTCTTGTAATCGATTCTTGGGAGGCTCCTAAACGCGCAGGATTAAATTTGAATTTTGAATCGCACGATGTGGTCGTGCTAGGTTTTTGTACCCTTCGTTTTTGATCATAAAAATTCAGCACGAATGCACACTAGTGAACCGTGCTGTCATGTAGGTGACACGCATCACCCCTCCTACTGTTTGCACTTCGACAGACACCGCGCCACACAATGCGGCACGTACGATAATGACGTCAGCGTCTGAGTGACGAGCATGCGAGTTCGCCACTGGAGCGTTTTCCGAAGACCCACGTAGTGCCGTTGATGCGTCACTACCATTCCTTCCGTTTTTACGCGTGAAACGGGCAAGGCTGTAACGCCCTGCAAAAAGCCCTCGCGGTCTTCAGGGGGCAAACTCAACCGTCGTTCAAGCAAGCGTCGCGGAGATCTCGGCCGCCTGCAAAGAAGCCTTAGCGTTGATTTGGGTCACACTGATTCCTTGGGCTGTCAGCGACGCGCGAGTCGGCCTCTGGGAAGCCCTTCGTGATGGGATCTCGCGGCTTTCTCTGTCATCGCCTCTCCACGGGCAGGCGCCGTCGTCGTGCCAGTTTGTTTTTCCGTATTTGTTACTGCGCACGAATTCAGAGCGTTGGAAGACGGATGGCCGCCATACGAGGCCAAACAAATTGATTGGACAGCTTGAAATGTCAGGAAGTTGGTTACGTGTCACCGCACGGCCGTCATAAGGCTGAGAACGCCGAATTGGTCCGATTTAAGTGGGTATTTTACAATGAGAGCATTCTGTGTGAGTATCCCACAACAGTGTTCGACACTCCTTGGTATGCTTGATGATGAATGGCTGAGCTGACGCTTCTGGCCAACTTCCAGCGCGTTTCCCGCAGTCTGGGAGTTCCGCATCATTGGATGGTTCCTTTCGGCATGTCCGTTACACCGCGCGTCGTTCAGCCGTCCGCTGCCTCTGCGACACCGATGCCGTCTCGAGCTGGTCGTACTCACTGACACGTAGTCTGCATGTCCCCCGCCACCCACACACATACACGCACACACCAGCTTTCCCTGGCCAGACGAACTCCCGTCACAACTTAACGACGCAGGAGCCGTTGTTCTGACAACGAAAAAAACGAGGCGTTTTTGACGAGTCCCGTGTGCCAATCAAGTCTACCGGTCTCTTCTCCCCCGGCATCCCCCCCCCCCCCGCTGCTCTCATCCTGTCCCTAGCCACGGGGCCGGGGGCGGGGCGGGGTAGCGACACGTGCGCTGCCAGACAGCGGGGTTACGACACTCGCCGCGCCGGCAGCCGACGTCGCCGGAACCGGCGGCTCCCACCGCGGCCCTCCGACTGAGTCATCCCGGTGCGGGAGGCCGCCGCGGCGTCAGGTGCCTTTGACTCTGCCGTGAGTCAGCCGGCGGCCGCGAGAGGGCGCTGCGGCCCGATTCTGCCGGATGTCCGCCCCCCCCCCCCCCCTCCCCCTCCCGGCTCAGCTCCCCGGGCGGTCAACAATGCGCTGCCGTTCGCGGAAGTGTGACCGCTGGCCGCGCGTAACGAGGTGTCGCGTTTGCACTGTGAGTCACGTGCATCACCGGTGGAATTCAGTAAAGCTTCCACCCACGGCATCGAGCATGCCCGGCTCAGTCGCTTGAGCGGAGCACCGTGATACCAAAACGATCGTGGGCGATATCAAGTGTGAACCCCGTATGACCTTCCGTACTTGTTTGCGCCTTTCGGCGTCCTTCTGTGTCATTATGGAGCCGTCCGTGCGTGGCGCCGCTGTTAACATGCCTTGAGCGACCTGCACCGGTGTCCCGGCAGCGGCGAGTCCGGAGCGGGGAAGACGGTAGCCGCCAAGTTCATCATGCAGTACATCGCCCGCGTGTCCGGCGGCGGCCAGCGTGTCCAGCACATCAAGGACATCATCCTCAAGTCGAACCCGCTGCTGGAGGCCTTCGGAAACGCCAAAACAGTGCGGAACAACAACTCCAGCCGCTTCGTAAGTGCGGACCGGAGCCGCGACTCTGTCGTGAAAATGTTCTCGCTGTCCTCCTTCCCCGCTAAGCTCATCAACGGCTGTGGTCTTATTACGCGACGGCACCAACCATTTGTCATCGGACTTTATCACGTGCTGCTCCATCCAGGCCATCGTCATGGACCGGCGGTGCCGAGCCTGCCCTCCGCTCGGGCGACTGTCGACGGCGCCGCCCGCCCCGCGACGGTCCCACAGTGTGCTGGTTAGCGGCGAGAACAATGGGCCGGCCTGCTCTCGGCTCCCAGCCGGGCCGGAAGTGGGCGGAGGACCACCAGACCAGACCAGACCAGACCACACCCGGTGGTCCGCCGCCCACTCGGACGCGCCGCACCGTGATCGCCTGTAACTGCGGCGTTTACGGCGCACCCCGTGTTTAGCCAGCTGACGGGCCCGGCGGTGGCGGCCGCGGCAGCTGGGCGGTGGCGGCCTACGCTGAGAACGGGGCCGATCGGTCACACTCCGCGGCGACGGCTCTAGGTCGCACTGGAATACGTTCTGAGGTGTTCACCGCGCATCCGAGGGTCTTTTTATAGCTATTGATTGCGTGGTATAGCCGCCTGCCCCAGAGACATACAGTGGCGTAATTTCTTTCGATAGCGAGGGCGAAGGCCAGATGTGAAGTACGCGCCCAGGCTGTGGACGTCACGAGCGACGGGACGATACCAATGACGCACAAATGTCGCCGTGTGGATTGCGAAATGTGCATGGCGCCCTTGGCCTTTGTCTCCCGTTAACGTGTGCTTCATTGCGGTTATCTTGTCCATCTATGCGTCATTTCTTCTACTGACCGCGTTTTCGGAGAAACCTAGTTTTAAAAAGCCTTCTTCATGTCAAAGAACCAGTTGAGGGGAGTTCTTGGAGGTTTAGACTCGTTCAAATGATTCAGCACTCAGTGAGTGAGGTGTGATTCAGAACTGATTCCGTCCCTATTCCTCCTTCCTTTCTCGGATCTCGGGGCGTGATGCAGCCCGTAAAGCTAGCTGGTAACGCTACCTATCCACATGCCGTGCACAAGTGGCCAATGGTATCATTGACACTCCCCTCCCAACACGTGACCTTGCGCGGTTTACGCGGCGTCTGTGGTGGGAGTGGACGATCGCCGGGCGGAGCGGTGTCTCCAGAGGCACGCCGTGGCCTCAGATGGGCGTCCTGCCCGGCTGGAGGGGGCGCCGCGCGGAGCTGGCCGGTTACCGCCGCCCGAGACGGTCTGCTGGCCCTGAGAGTGCTCCCCCCCCCCCCCCCCCCCCCCCGCCCACCGGACCTCGTCGATGTTAGGCTGCGTGTACGGTACAAGATGGATCCTTTCACGCCGTCGAATGGATGTAAGGATGGGTGGGCGCGTGTGGCCAGGCGGATGAATGGATGCTTACGCTTGGACGAATTCAATAGGTCGGGATGGCTTGAGGGGAATTCTCCGCATTCCTGTGTCAGGCTTCCCACGCACCAATTTGTGGTTGAGATGTTAACGTCGTTCGTCATGAAGTAAGTTAACTAATGCATTCTTCCGTTTGGTTTCGACGACCGTCTGATGTTTTTCCCACGTTCGTCCGACTTTGTTTTGAACAAAGATGAAACGGATGTGATCCACCAAATCTTTTATACTATTCTATGTAGAAATTTGCGGTCAGTACGGTGTACTCTCCTCATTCGTTTAATATGCATACTAAATGGCGTAATGATAGACATATGTGCATGGACATATATGTCTTTCAGCTGGAGCATTCGTGTACAACAATTTCATTTTCTGCAATCGTTTTGCGAATTGTTGACTGTGACGTCCCATAAGAGACGAACACCACTAAGTGGTACTTCATTGTGGCAGCTGTTAGCCAGTGGCGTTACAGCCGAAATCAAATCGTAAAATGGCAATATTTTCTATTTGAGACTAGAGGGTGGAAACAACTTTTTTGTTGTGGCTCAGTTTTGTACTGGTTCCAGGGA
The DNA here is from genome assembly GCF_011947565.3 of Pollicipes pollicipes. NCBI lineage: Eukaryota > Metazoa > Arthropoda > Thecostraca > Pollicipedomorpha > Pollicipedidae > Pollicipes > Pollicipes pollicipes. The sequence goes on along the minus strand of NW_023596576.1, from coordinate 40,723,608 downwards.
GAATGAGATACAAAACGGTTATGTAGTTTAAGTCTTTTGCAGGACTCAATTTCGCACATTCTACGATATAACTTCCCCCCTTCATTTTCCTTTCTCGAATTTGAACTACTCGAAGGGTCCCCTCGAGAAAATCTCGCAAGAAGCAAAGCGAAATATGACGAGGAAATGAATGTTTCGCGTGGTGAGTTTGTCTGAATGAAGCTTCCCCAGCACCAGCCGCAACTTACAACCTTGACACGTGGTGCCGCATCATGCCCTTTTACGGCACGACAGAAATCCTTCTGGAATTATGTCTTTATCGCGCTGCAAAGGGCGATGACAAAATTACTTCGTGAGCTGAAACATCACTGCTTAATGATCGTTTCGGTGTGCCCAAATACAACCTTACCCAGCATTACAGCCCGGATGCCGGCCGCTCACAAAAACATGCCCTGTTTAGGGTGCGACGCAAAACGACATAGATGCCAACGCGCCCTTAAACATTCAAACCACCAAACCACTACTGAGATGTATATAGGCGCGAATGTATGTATGCGCGCCTGCTTGTGAGGCGATGAAAACCATTTGGAATGTGTTGTCCATACAAGAACATCCCTCTGAACAGCGCCAAGACGAGCAGGCTGGATGATAGGCGTGCGGCTCACGAAGCCGGCGGGTCCAGCCGCGTCTGGTGAGACACGTTGCGCGGCTCCGCCTCGGCCGCCGGCTCCGGGCGGCTCCCACGGGAGCCTGCGCACCGCGCGGGAGCCCCATCCCGGCCGCTCTCACGCCGGCTCCGGCTCCTTGCAGGGCAAGTACGTGGAGATCCAATTTAGCAGCGGCGGCCAGCCCATCGGCGGCAAAATCTCCAACTTTCTGCTGGAGAAGTCGCGTGTGGTGCACCAGAACGAGGGCGAGAGAAACTTCCACATCTTCTACCAGCTGCTGGCTGGCGGCACCAACGACATGAAGCGTACGTGCTCCGTGTGTGCCGGGAGCTGCGCCGCTTGGGTCGCACGCTGCTCGCTCAGCTGTTTTATCCGGATCTGATCCGTTACTATCTGCACGGGATCGCGCCGCAGTACGCGTACATCCAAGCCGGTTTGAGATGCGTGGATCTTAGGATTCTGTGGCATTCACTTTTACCGGACAGATCTTGAAGCCAGCGCGGCAGTGAGTTCTTGGTTCGTCGCTGGTACACGTGAACTGACCAAGTAGGCTTGTGCGAGAATATCGTTATTTCGGTGGAACGATTGCTGTAAGCCTGCAGGCGGACTTTTATAGAAAATCCTACGGCGTCACATCAGCGGTGTTCTCAGTCGTAATTGTGAAACTAGTCCTGCAGGATGGAAGCTTACCGTTAGGGCAGTGGTACACCCGTCATCCGATTATTTTTTAAAGCCTTTCACAACCTAAGACATACTTCTAATCGTAATTAAATCAGTTCCTGAAACAGCGATGACGACATCTAATTACCGACCTGCAATGTATTGCGCTTGGTACGTCAAGCTAAGGGAAAACCCGTTAAAGTAGCGGATACTATGCAGGTTTGCACGGGGAATTACTTAACGTTCTGTTGCGGGATTACCATCACCGTTGGTATCAAGGGGCACATAAACCCTTCTGTTCCTACGATGCGATGTAGCTCCCCACTTCGGAGGAGACATTCTGGGCGGCTGACCGTCCCGCGTCTTCACAGAGGACTTGGGCCTGACGACCCCGGACTACTTCGCCTTCCTCAACCAGTCCAGCATGTACAAGGTGGACGGCACGAATGACGCCCACGAGTTCCAGGAGACGCTCAGAGGTGCGGCCCGGACCATCGCGGCGGGGTACTGACGTCCCGCGCGGAGCTCCCCCCCCCCCCCCCCCCCTGCAGCGACACACTCAACCAGGCTGTGGTGACCGCCGCATTGCTGAAAGGCTGAGTCATGTTGTAGTGAAGGCCCCGTTTGAGTCACATGAACATGTGATACCGCGTGCGTTGCGGAAGGTCAGGGCTCAGAATGACCGGACCTGTTGAAGGTATGAGAGCGTCCTGGAAGGCGTGTCCTCAGAACCGCACACTATTGCATTGGTATGGGTGCTTGCGGTCGTGTACTGGGAGGGGGAGGGTGGAGGCTGCAGCACACAGGGCTAGAATGTCAGATTGGGATCGGTAGTTCGTCGGTTCCAGATGCATTAAATGCCGTCCGGTGCACTGGCCACCAAAGAGCGTCAGTGGGCGTCAAAGATCGCGACGCTGATGGTCGTAACAAAGTTACATGTACCTGACAGCAATCATAGGTGCATCGCATTTATAACCTGGGAGGTGTCCTGCCCTGGAGGCAGTCCGCTGCAACATCATCATGAAATGACCATTGTAGCATTCACACCAGCCCTGAGTTGTTAGCTCCACTCCCCGACGCCAGCGCCCTGGCGCGGCGCGCCCGGGTGCCGTGAGCTGACCCGCCGCGCTACCGCAGCCATGTCGGTGATGGGCCTGTCGGAGGAGCAGCAGATGGAGGTGCTGCAGGCCGTCGCCGCCATCCTCCACATGGGCAACGTGCCGTTCGCCGAGCACGGCAACGACGCGCGCGTGGAGGGGCGCGAGTACCTGTCGTACCCGGCCTACCTGCTGGGCGTGGCCGAGGAGGCTCTCGAGAAGAAGCTGCTCAGCCGCGTGTTCGATAGCCGCTGGGGCGGCCAGGCGGACCGCATTGATGTCACGCTGAACGTGGAGCAGGCGTGTTACACGCGTGACGCCTGGAGCAAGGCGCTCTACTCCCGGCTCTTCGACTTCCTGGTGAAGGTAGGGCGGCGGTGGCGGCGGCGGCGGCGGCGGCGGCGGCGGCGGCGGCGGCGGCGGCGGCGGCGGCCCGTGTGGAGGGGAGGGGCGGTGCTACACGCCTGCTGCGGACGGGGAGGGGGGGGGGGGGAAGGGCGGGTTTGCTCAGAAGTGATAGAAGGAGGAACGGAAACTCTCCACTCTGAGGAATGAGAAGTCGTGTTGTGAGTTGTTGTATGGCGTCCGGACTTGAATGCTTGCGCAGTGAAAGATTTCAGCTGCATTTACTCTGGTTATTGGAGCTAATTTTGTCTGTCTGATGGTTTCAGACCGTGAATGATGCGATGCATACTCAGACAGAAGGGCTGAACGTTGGCATCTTGGACATCTACGGCTTTGAGATATTTCAACGGAATGGGTTCGAGCAGTTCTGCATCAACTTCGTGAACGAGAAGCTGCAGCAAATCTTCATCGAGCTCACTCTGAAGGCCGAGCAGGTTTGTTTTCCTTCAAGTCCTCAAGATTTGCGTGTTTAAGTCGTCTAACTTTGTTTCTATGAAAGCGGGCTTAAACTCATCATTGTTCCTACATGTGGCTACAATCGGCGCTGCTAGTTCCATGAATAGATCAGCGGAGATATCTAATTAGTGGGTCCAGGGCCATCCAGTCGGCCGCCGAGGCTTATCACGTCGCTGGAGCTCCCGCTGCAGCTGATGCTGTTGACCATGCCGCCGGCAGGAGGAGTACGTCCGCGAGGGCATCAAGTGGAGGCCGATCGACTACTTCAACAACAAGATCGTGTGCGACCTGATCGAGGCCAAGCGGCCGCCCGGCATCATGCTGGTGGTGGACGACATCTGCGCCAAGATGCACGCCGTCACGGAGGGGGCCGACCGTGACCTGCAGACGGTAATGCCCGCCCCCAGCCCCCCCCCCCTCCCTCCGGTCACGCAAGGGCCGGACCGTGACGATGATGCTCGCTACTAGTCGTTAGTTATGGAGGCAGCCGACCGCAACCTGCTGTCGACACCGACTACAGCTGCCATAGATAGGGAAAGTGACTCCCCAGCCACTATCGCTGTGAGTCAGGGGATGAAAAACGTGACTCGTGTGAAAACGCGAGATATGCTCCACAAATAATTCCTCTATTTCGTCCCCCCGCCTGTGGTGCCCGTTTCATGCCCGCCACGCCCACAGACGCCTGCTACGCTGTTTCCAATACGTTAACTGGCATCATGGGCCATTACCAGTAGTTGTGTTAGATGCAGCTGTCTCCCGCATTTCAGTCAGGCATTTCCTTTCGTTAGCATCATAACAAAAAGAAGAGGGCTTTCCAAGGGTGGTGACAGCTCCACAACGGTCAGCTTCTGCGATGAGTCCCATAGTCATCACAATGATAATGTAAACGACAGCTGCACACGTCCAGTAGCGCAGGCTGGAGACCCACGCCTGTGAGTGGATGTGTGCTGTTGTAATTGGCCGGCCTTAAGGACCGCCCCCGCGCCACAGCACCTCGACTCTGTGATGAGCAGCCACCAGCACTATGAGAGGAACAAGGAGGGCTTCATCATCCACCACTACGCCGGCAAGGTCAGCTACGATGTGGACGGCTTCTGCGAGCGCAACAGGGACGTCCTTTTCAACGACATCGTGGAGGTGATGCAGTCCAGCACGAGGTACGTCGAGGTCAGATGCTGCGAAGCCCGAACGGATCGTTTGGCAGGCCCCATCTGCCTCCGCGCATCGGTTATCCTCGCTCTTCGGGAACCGCTTATCATCTGTCAAGGGCTGGTACTCCCCGCGGCGTCGGCACGCCCGGAAGGCACCGACCGCGGCGTGCACTGCAGACGGTCTGGGAAGCAAGGTTCACATAAGGACAGTAGTAGGACAGGGATGGGAGGGAGGAGGCCCGCGTCCCGGGACCCAACCACAGTGTCGCGCGACGCTGTCGGAGGCGAGGGGCTTGGAGAAGCAGCCGCTTCATGTCGCACCGCTGAGCGAGATGTACTGTATTGTATACCATCCTGTTTGCGCTGCGTGCGGCATGTGTTAGCAGCACCAAGCTATCGAATCGTGTCAGATTTCACTCGTCTTTTGTGATAGTTATTCACCTGATTAATACGATTGCTATGATTCGCATACCGGGCCTGTGTAGTTCGGCAAACCTTTCGAGTGGCACTGAAACGATCTTACACTCGGCGATCACTCCTGGAGACATCGCTACTGAAGTATGTACGCGCGCTGTGTGCGCTGCCAGCTCTTAGACATGCGCCGCTGCTGGCAGTGAGTTCCTGCGGAGCTTGTTCCCGGAGAACCTTTCCAAGAGCAGCAAGTCGCGGCCGACCACGGCCGGCTCCAAGATCCGCGGCCAGGCCAACATCCTGATGGACACGCTGATGAAGAGCACGCCGCACTATATCCGGTATGACTGGCGGCTGTGCTCACGGGCCGATGAAAGCAGTGACTGCAGAAGGTCCTGTTTGGACTTTGGTCGGGTAGCGGCCACTGGAAGGCACTGTTTGTTGTTTTAGCGGGGGATGGTTAGTATTGGTCGACACTAGCGAATTGGCGAGATTATTGTGCATTGATTAGCTGTCTTCAGGGCACTAGGAACTTTCTCTGCATCGAACAGACAATAGTGTTCGGTGCTATTTCCGAGACTTTCGAAGTTTGCGCGGAAAATCAAAACATCCAACCTCTCCACATGAGCACCACGCGGCCGTGCCTGACGACCGCCTTGTGGGTCTCTGGCAGCTGTATCAAGCCGAACGAGACGAAGCGCGCCGGCGACTGGGAGGAGAGCCGCGTCAAACACCAGGTGGAGTACCTCGGACTCAAGGAGAACATCCGCGTTCGGCGCGCCGGCTTCGCCTACCGCCGGCCCTTCGACAAGTTCCTCAAACGGTGAGCTTCGACAGAGAGAGGAACCTCGACAAGTCCCTCAAACGGCGAGCGGGTCGTCGACGCCAGGCGCCTGCTGTCGACGCCAAGTCCCCGTATTTGTTTTCGTTTGGGGGTGGGCGGGAAGGTGCTGTGGGTTTGTTTTGGCTAGCCACTGAAATGGACTGTGTTTGAGGTCAAGCTTCAACAATAACCCACAAAGCACAAAGCGAAGGGTTGAAGCCCACAGTCATACCCAAACGGATCGTGGGAAGACCGACGCGGTGTGCACAGCGCTTGAAGGGCGGCCGGCCGTACCGGCGTGAGAAGTGCCTCGGAGACCGACTCGGAGCGCGGCGTCGCCGCTGCCCGGCTGACCTGGTGCCGTCACTCCGCTGACCCCGCGCTGCCGGCAGGTACGCCATCCTGACTAAGGAGACGTGGCCGGCGTGGCGCGGCGACCCGCGCGACGGCATCCACCGCATCATGACCGCCGTCCGCATGGACGACGACCAGTTCCAGCTGGGCAAGACCAAGGTGTTCATCAAGGCGCCGGAGTCGGTGAGAGCGGCGGCCGTGCCTCCTGGCGAGGGTGACAGCTGGTTGGTTTGACGTCTGACAGCTACTGTAGTGGATGCGGATGAGCATGTACATGCTGGGCAGTCTTCTCTGGACGTCATCTCAGGGCAGTTTTCTCTGGACGTCATCTCGGGGCAGTTTTCTCTGGACGCCATCTCGTTCAATGGCCGAAATTTTCTGCCCCTGAGTCTGGCGAAATGGTTAAAACTGGAGCGGTTTTGGATAGCGTGGCTCGTTTTTCCGCGTGAACCTCCCACAGTAGGCGTGACCGCCTGCTCGCCTGTGCTGTCAGCTGTTCCAGCTGGAGGACATCCGGGAGCGGAGGTTCGACGGCTTCGCCCGGGTCATCCAGAAGGCGTTCCGCCGCTACTTCGCCGAGAAACAGCGCCAGAAGCAGCGCAAGGAGGCGAGCGACCTGTTCTACGGCAAGAAGGAGCGCCGCGAGCACTCGATCAACCGGTACGCCTAACAGCCGCGGGTGCTGGGACGTGCCGTAGTTGACGCATGCTAGTTTGTTATAATTTGTGACTGCCGACACAGATGGTTTGCATATGCAAAAGCTGCGCTTGCTGTCACTGGTGTTGTGCGGTTAAAGTGGCCTTATTTACTCGGCTGGGCGGTGCGTTTACAGCAGCTGTTTCGGTGTGCTTTCTTGTGACTGGCATGGGCGCCGGAAAATGTTAAAATTCCTATAGGATGGGAAGGCTCTAGCCTCTCCCGGGTTATCCATGTTAGCCTTGATTGTATTTTATTTGTGTTGGGTATGGTGCACAAGAGCAATGACTGCACAATAACACGCATTTCCTGCTATCACCTCATACCTGAGGTGTCCTGTTTCAAGATAAGACAGTTATTCATCCAGCGCATGAAATTGCCGTGCTAGTCAGCGTTTCTGAGGCAGTAGACCCGCGAGCCGCTCGTCGCGTCGGCTGGATCCCCCTCTCCCTGTGACCGGTGACCGGTGACCGCGCCGCCTCAGGCACTTCGTCGGAGACTACATCGGCATGGACGACCAGCCCGGCCTGCGAGCGCTGGTCGGCAAGCGGGAGAGGATCGAGTTCGCCGAGACGGTCGTCAAGTATGACCGGCGTTTCAAGGTCAGTACCGTGCCGCCGCTGTCGACGGTCGGGGCGAGTCTCGGACTGGGCTGCCCGCCGGCCGACGACCGCGCGTTAGCGGAGATGACCGCGGAGTTAGCAGAGACGACCACGTGGTTCGCGAGACGACCGGGGGGTTGGCAGAGACGACCGCGGGGATAGAGGAGTGCACTCAGGTGGCGAAAAGAGGTTTAAATGGATTTGCCCATGTAAAGCTGTGGTACTTGCATCTTCATCGAATTTGTATCGTGGCGTACACTTTGCTGGAGCCTGCGTTCCGCGCATTGTGTCAGCGTCAGCGCTGCGGGCTTTGATGCCCCATCTCTCTCTCTCTCTCTCTCTCTCTCTCTCTCTCTCTCTCTCTCTCTCTCTCTCTCTCTCTCTCTCTTCTCTCTCTCTCTCTCTCTCTCTCTCTCTCTCTCTCTCTCTCTCTCTCTCTTCTCTCTCTCTCTTCCTCTCTCTCTCTCTCTTCTCTGTCTCTGTCTGTCTATGTCTCTGTCTCTGTCTCTGTCTCTGTTCTCTCTGTCTCTGTCTGTCTCTGTCTCTGTCTCTGTCTCTGTCTCTGTCTCTGTCTCTGTCTCGTCTCTGTCTCTGTCTCTGTCTCTGTCTCTGTCTCTGTCTCGTCTCTGTCTCGTCTCTGTCTCTGTCTCTGTCTCCTCTGTCTCTGTCTCTGTCTCTGTCTCTGTATCTGTCTCTGTCTCTGTCTCTGTCTCTGTCTCTGTCTCTGTCTCTGTCTCTGTCTCTGTCTCTGTCTCTGTCTCTGTCTCTGTCTCTGTCTCTGTCTCTGTCTCTGTCTCTGTCTCTGTCTCTGTCTCTGTCTCTGTCTCTGTCTCTGTCTCTGTCTCTGTCTCTGTCTCTGTCTCTGTCTCTGTCTCTGTCTCTGTCTCTGTCTCTGTCTCTGTCTCTGTCTCTGTCTCTGTCTCTGTCTCTGTCTCTGTCTCTGTCTCTGTCTCTGTCTCTGTCTCTGTCTCTGTCTCTGTCTCTGTCTCTGTCTCTGTCTCTGTCTCTGTCTCTGTCTCTGTCTCTGTCTCTGTCTCTGTCTCTGTCTCTGTCTCTGTCTCTGTCTCTGTCTCTGTCTCTGTCTCTGTCTCTGTCTCTGTCTCTGTCTCTGTCTCTGTCTCTGTCTCTGTCTCTGTCTCTGTCTCTGTCTCTGTCTCTGTCTCTGTCTCTGTCTCTGTCTCTGTCTCTGTCTCTGTCTCTGTCTCTGTCTCTGTCTCTGTCTCTGTCTCTGTCTCTGTCTCTGTCTCTGTCTCTGTCTCTGTCTCTGTCTCTGTCTCTGTCCTCTGTCTCTTCTCTGTCCCTGTCCCTGTCCCTGTCCCTGTCCCTGTCCCTGTCCCTGTCCCTGTCCCTGTCCCTGTCCCTGTCCTTCCCTGTCTCTGTCCTCTGTCTCTGTCTCTGTCTCTGTCTCTGTCTCTGTCTCTGTCTCTGTCTCTGTCTCTGTCTCCTTGACTCGCTACTGAATCCAGTGCCTAACGGGCCTTAATTCCGGTCAGATGCCGACCATACCGTTAACGGGCGTACGTGCACTGTCTTCTCAGGCGAGCAAGCGGGACCTGATCCTGACGCCCAAGTACGTGTACCTGGTGGGCCGGGAGAAGGTGAAGAAAGGGCCGCAGAAAGGTCGGCTGGTGGAGGTGGTGAAGAGGAAGATCGACCTGCCGTCGATAAGCCACATCTCACTCAGTCCATACCAGGTATGTGTGCTGTAGTGACCAGTCGGCGGGGGGAGGGGAGTTTGGCTCACCGTCGGTCCACACCCCAGCAGATGGCGTGAGGGAGGAGAGCTGTTGGACGCGCTGGGGATGGTAGATGCCGTGACGAACGAGCTGAGAGCTGTAGTACAGTTACGCGATGATCGAATTGCGAGATACGGTTTCTGAGCGTTGACGATTCTACCAAAGAGTCCTTTTAGCTCCCTTAACATTGGGAACGGCTCTGAAACTCACGGCTGTGGGTGACCCGTGTTATGTAATCCTTGAGGCTTTACGACGCACTCAGCGCTGAGGCGATGTGGCGTCGGCTGCTTCTTATCCTGGTCGGAAAGACGGGCACTGCGGGGAATCGAGCTCCGCACCTCTGGTTTCCCAGATGTGTAGCTCAACCACTTCACTATGGGAGCACCAGACCCCAGACCCTTTGATGGATTATTGTGTTACGGAGAGGTTGATGGATGTTGATGTCATGTCGTGGATGAATGTGACTTCTTTTCTTGTCCCGCGCAGGACGACCTTCTGGTGATACACGTGCGGAACCAGTACGATAGCCTTCTGATGCTCAACTTCAAGACCGAGTTCCTGACGGTGCTCAAGAAGAAGTGCGATGAAAGCATTGGCTCGAACATCATCATCAACTTTGCAACACAGTACGATTTCCTTACCGGCTCATGCATATTGCATGGCCTCTATTCTTATTTGAAAAATCGCTGTTTTTTAGCAGTGACCGGTGACACCTAGAGAGAATTGCCAGCTCAAATATCTCAACAATGATACCACGTGCCCAAAGCGAGTTCACAGAACAGGTCAGTGCTTGTCAAATCGTCACCGATTATTCCAAAATGCAGCTGATCTTTCTCATCACGTGAGCAATGAGCGCAACAACTGTTTCCGCTCCTCGGCGTGTGGTGTGACCCAGCGCTCCCCCGGCGCCGCTGGGACGTCCTGACCGTCGGCCGCCCGCCCCCTCCCCTCTCCCCCCTCGACGCCTGGTGTAGCTCAAGGTTCCCGGCGGGCCCGGTCGTGTGATGACCGGGGCCACGCGCCGCAGGGTGGAGTTCAAAGTGAAGAAGGAGGGCTGGGGCGGCGGTGGCGTGCGTCACGTGCACTTTGAGCGAGGTCAGGGCAACCTGGCCGTCATGAAGGTCAACGCCAAGCAGCTGACCGTCTCCATCGGCGCTGGACTGGACAAAAACTCAAGTGAGCCTGGACGCAGTGCGGCTTGTTGTGTCTGGTGGCAGGGCGGCAGTTGGCTTCAAGATAAAAGTCGTCGGATTTGAACTTGATTTGAATTGGTCGGATTTGAACTCGCCGTGGCCCTTGCGATTTGTCGGCTCATGATGTGGACGCGCAGACGGGTACAGCTTGAATATGATCGCACCTTGCCGGGTCACGCACCGTTGCTTCTCCATGCTTTTCCCTATTGACGCTAATCGTGGAGCAAAGGTTATTTCCGCATCCGTTCTTTGTATTCGTACAAGTGCATAGCGTCATGGTAGATGTAATCTGTCACAACAAGTAGTATGCCTCAATCTCAGCGTCGTAACAGCCGCCCCTTGCCCCGTGTGCTGCCACCACCGGGTCCGACACACTCTAACGTCCGCCGTCCGCCGCGCAGGGCCCTCGGAGACGCGGTCGACAGGGCGGCGAGACCCGCGCAGCCGTCTGCCGCAGCGACCGGCGCCGGGCGCGGGGCGCGGCCTGACACACCGCCCGTCAGTGCGGCAGGCGGCGCCGCCGCCGCCCAGCGGGCCGGCGCCGCCCGGCCAGCCGCGCGTCACGGCCGCCACCACCTACTCGATTCCGACGGGGCCGGCGCGCGCCGTCAGCCCGGCGCGCGAGCGGCAGCGGCGCGGCCCGCGGCGGCCGCGGCCCACCTCCGGCCGGCCGCCGGCGCAGGGCCAGCCGGCGCGCGGCCGCCCGCCGGCGGCCGCCGACCTCACCTTCATGCGTCCGCCGGACGCCGGTGTGGCCGGGTGAGCACCGGCGCTGCCGTCTCCTGACCTGGTGCCGTGTTCTACAGTGTGAAACTGTCCGTCCCCTGACCTCGTGTCGCGTTCTGCACTGTGAAGCTATTCGTCCTGTGGGGTTGTTCCGTGTTTTACAGCGTGAAGCTGTCGTTACCCGAACCTTGTTCCGTGTTCTGCAGTGTGAAGCTGTCCTTCCTCTAATCTTGTTCCGTGTTCGACAGTGTGAAGCTGTCCTTCCTCTGATCTTGTTACATGTTATACTGCGTGAAACTGCTCTTTCCATGGCCGTGTGCCGTGTTCTACAGTATGAAGCCGTCCTTGCGCTGACCGTGCGCCGTGTTCCGCAGTGTGAAGCCGTCCTTGCGCTGACCGTGTGCCGTGTTCCGCAGTATGAAGCCCGTCCCTTGCGCTGACCGTGCGCCCCGTGTTCCGCAGTGTGAAGCCGTTCCTTGCTGCTGACCGTGTGCCGTGTTTCCGCAGTGTGAAGCCGTCCTTGCGCTGACCGTGTGCCGTGTTCCGCAGTGTGAAGCCGTCCTTGCGCTGACCGTGTGCCGTGTTCCGCAGTATGAAGCCGTCCTTGCGCTGACCGTGTGCCGTGTTCCGCAGTATGAAGCCGTCCTTGCGCTGACCGTGTGCCGTGTTCTACAGTATGAAGCCGTCCTTGCGCTGACCGTGCGCCGTGTTCCGCAGTGTGAAGCCGTCCTTGCGCTGACCGTGTGCCGTGTTCTACAGTATGAAGCCGTCCTTGCGCTGACCGTGCGCCGTGTTCCGCAGTGTGAAGCCGTCCTTGCGCTGACCGTGCGCCGTGTTCCGCAGTGTGAAGCGGGCCAGTGTGGGCCAGCCGGACAAGCCGGTGCCGGGCGGCGGGCGGCCGAAGCCGGCGCCCCGCCAGCCGGCGCTGCCCAAGTGTCGAGCGCTGTACAGGTGCGTCCCCCGACTGGACGACCTCTGTGCTCTGCTCACGTGCTAGCCGTCAGGGCAGGGTATCGTAGCTATTTTATTACTCATTGCGGCCTGGTATGATTAATACCCACCAGTGCTGCATTCGGCGGTGCCCTGTATTTAGTTGTACCAACCACGGCACTAGCGCACTTGACCGTAATACGTAACGAATCCATCACGTTTCCCTCGCGCTTTCGTTCAATGTCAGGGCAAAACGCGCATTGAATGAGAGTGTAACGATTCCAGAATAGGTTCCGTGAGGTAAAAATCAGGCGACCCAGTGTTAGTTGGAGGACGCATGAAACCCAATCTTTGATTTACAAACACGTCCGAATCCGTTTTGAGCAAATATGCAACCGCAACTACCACACCATCGCCGTGATTCGTCCGCGACCACAGCATGCTCACACGCCCGTTGGCTAGGCTACGCGGGAGGCCTTGACGGACATGGACGTTTGCGTTGCAGATACGAGGCTCAGGACGTCGATGAACTCAGCTTTGAGGAGGGCGAGATCATTGAGCTTGTGCAGGAAGGTGAGCGAGGCATCTGTAACGTCCGCGTGTATTGAGGCAGACACGTGTTTACTTACGAGGGCCTGGGCTCCTGTCGCCCAATGACCACACGCAGCTGCCCCACACGGTCAGCAGCGTATATTCCCTTCCGAAGCTGTTGGATCACGTTTTGTTGAGTCCGCGAGGCGATGCCGGACAGCTCAGCCGCTCGTCCTGAAAACCGGGGGTCTGGGGTTCGATTCCGCGCGGTGCCGCCCTCCCGCCAGGCTGAGAAGCAGGCGACGTCATACGGCCTCAGCAGCCGAGTGTGTCGTGAAACCCCGATGACGACGTCACTGGCCAGCTGACAGGCCTCGCCGCTTCCCGCAGACGCGTCCGGCTGGTGGCACGGGAAGTTCAAGGGCAAGAAGGCCCTCTTCCCGGGCAACTACGTCGAGAAGATATGAGCGCGACCGCTCTCAGCGCCCGTGACTGAGCGTCACCGCTGGGTCAGACGCTGCAGCCGGCGCCGCGGCCTGGCCAGGAGCCGAGGTGGAAGGCCGAGAGCTTGCTCTTTAGCGGCGGGGTCACCCGCCGGCCGAGCTGGCACGAGCTGGCACGGCCAGAGCCCGCGGCGCGTCCGTGACCTCCCAGCACCGCACTCCTGTCTACACTCGTCTGTGATATAGCAGTGTTCGGGACAGTGCCCGGACCTCCCTCTCCCCCCCCCCCCCCCCTCCCCTCCAGACGCGGAGGCCGGGCCGAACCCGCGGTCTGCGGCGGGGGGCGTTTGTTACGTGCGGCGCCGATAATGTCAAATCTGTTCCGACTGCGCGATAGCGCGGCGCCTGATTGTCCGGGTCGCCGGCGGTGTCTGCCTCCGCCCGCCCCGCGCGCCGCCTGCATTGTACGAGTACGTTACGTGTATCCCAGTATGCGAGAACCGACCGTAGCCTTCAAAACTGCCGTAATCTTGTAACGCATGGAGTGGTGTGCTGCTTGCCTGACCGTCTGCGACAGTTGACGACGGAAGTGCGGGTAATCGTCCCAGTAGTGCCGTCAGTCGAGGAGTTCGTGCCGCTCGCGCTAGTCCATCGAGATGACCCCGCGGTGCTCGGTGCCCTAATCCTCGCATGCACCGACGCGGTAATGTGTTCGTTCGTCGTAGTGTCCACGCACGTATAAAGTCGCTACGTATGAAATGGAGACGTGTATTGATTTCGGCAGGGAACGTGCAGCTGGCGGCGCGGCGCCGTTTGTACGATACGAATGTGGTGGGAGACACGGAACACGGCAAGACGGTAACCTGTCCCCAGCTATCCAGTGGTCCTGGGCACGAACAGATGTGATGTTTCTCCCTTCTCCCCCCCCCCCCCCCCCCCACTCTCCCCGCCCCGCCCCAAGAAAATCCCTTCCATGTCCGTCCGAACAACTGCAAAACACAGGCCACAACCGAGAACACTTCGCTTGGCTGCAAGCACCCCCCCCCCCCCCTGGAACGCGCTCTACACGAGGGGCCGCCGCTGTGCTCCGTCGCTGTGTTCCGCCCGTGCTCCGCCGCGGCGGACAGCGTCCGCAGTGTCCAAGCTGCCCATACATCTGCGCCGGGCGCCCCCAGGCCGTCGGCCGCGGGCGTCAGTCCCGTCCCGACCTGAGCAGGGACGCTGAGCGGTCGAGGACCGGCGCCGCTCGGGGTCGTCGGATGGCCAGACACACCGCCGGCGGCCGGTGGGCCGCTCGTCTGAGACAACGCCCAGCAAAGGAGGACCAAAAGATGGCTGTGATTCGGAGAGGCTCCTCTGCCCCCCCCCCCCTTCCACCCCGCTGCCTTTTGGACGAACACGGCGTCGGTCCGGAATCCACATCCACAAGGCGCATCCACGCTTCATGAAACCTCTCACGCTCAGAGCAGTGACGCAGGTGGACCGCGGGAGCAGACTGCGGCAGAGGAGATCGAGACGGATGCCGGCACGCTGCCGGGGCCGTCCGCTTGGCCGCCCCGCACGCGCGAGCCCCGCAGCCAGCGCGCTCACAGGCGGCCGTCGTAGGCGCGCGAGATACCGAGCGCGTCCTTCATCAAGTAGTCGCGCAGGTGCCAGAGGGTCTTGACGACGCCGGCCGTGTCGGCCAGGCCGTCGGCCAGCCAGTGCGCGGGCAGCCGGGCCGTGTCCGGCACGGGCGTGGTCTCCGGGGTCGCCTGCAGCTGGCGCTCCCAGCCCCCCACGTGTGCCCGCTCCGGCTGCAGGGTCTCGATGTACCTGGCGGACGGAGGGCAGCCGGTCAGGGCGCGACAGTGGTGACGACTCGTCGACCGGGGAACGCTCATAGCGGGCGAACGGAGGGCGATGGGCGGCGCTGGAGCCGACGGACTGTGAACCAACAAGTGCCGCAGGTGACGCCGACACCCCGCCCGCCACACGTCCCACGTCAGCCGCGCCGCCCTGTGACGGCGTCGGACGCCTCGCCGCCTCACCTGATGTAGGCCTCCGAGTGGAGCAGGCGCTGCGGCCGCGCCGGCACGGCCACGAAGCGCGGCTCGGGCGCGCCCGTGCTGCTGGTCGGCGTCGAGACCCCGGAGCCCGCCTGGGCGCGCGTGCCGGCCGCCGCGCCGCCCGCCGACGACGCCGCCGCCGCCGCCCGGCGCGCCACGAACTTCCTGCGGGTCGGACGTCGCCGTCAGCACAGCCATGCATCACCAGCTGCCACACCAATGAAAGCACGCGTACTCGACACTGCCGCCGCTTTCCTTCGTCTCCTGTCGCACCCGGCCCCGCGGCATCACGCGGCTGCCCGTGGGCCGGCTGACGGCACGTGTGCACACGTGCGCCGCCGCTCACCTCCCGCGCTCGTGGGCGGCCAGCACGCGGCCGTTGTTCTTCTGGATGTGCACCTCCTTGACGTGACGCATGAGCCTGCCGGCGTTGGGGAACGGCACGGCGCCCTTCTTGATGCGGTTGCAGCCGCGCCACTGGCACTGGTACTCATCTGAGAACAGAACACGGCCGTTCAGATGCACAGCGCGGCCGCCTTTCCTGATCACGGCGACCCCCTGCATCAGCTCACAGCGTTCGACGGACAACGACCGCCCTCGCCATCACCGCCGTCTGGAACTGCCACGCTCGGTATCGCAGCCGGCGCCAGCCTCAGCAGCGACGGGACCCCGGGTCGCCGCAGTGTCCACAGTCCGCAACAGACGGCGGAGCCGGCCATGAGCGGCCGCCGTCCACGGCGCGGTCTACAGAGCTCGCCGGCGTCGCGTCGGGCCGCGCTGGCCCGCGGCGCACACTCACCGACGGTGGCGGCGTACACGTGCACGTGCCCGGACGGCTCCAGGTTGCAGTGGTCAATCAGGTCGCCCATGTCCTCGAACTGGTAGTCGCAGCCCATCCAGCAGCAGTCGTACACCACGTCCGGGCCCACCAGGCTGGCGCCCATGGCGGCGCGCGTCGGCGTGTCTGCCTCCATGCGCAGGCTGGCCACCGAGTCGGCGTTCATGCGCGCCGCCCGCTCCTCGTAGGCGGCCTTCTCGCCGGCCGACAGGTTCTTCCACTGGCGGCGGCGGCGGCGGCCGGGGCGGTCAGCGGCGCACCGGCCGGCGGGCGGGGGAGGGACACGCGCGGGGGGCGCTGGCCGCCGGCAGGTGGGGCTCGCCCGCACGGCGTGGCATGGGCAGCGTTGGGGCGAGCCAGCTGAACACGACGCGCTGACACTGCTCCCTCATGAACCACTACAGCTCAGTGGCAATGATGGGATTCATGTCCGCGGAGGCGCGTCAATGGGGTGATCCACGCCGCGGCAGTCAAAGGCTGCCGATGTTATCCGGTGGTGATGCAACACACGCGTCGCACATGCAGCGATGACTGGCCGGAAAATACACATGCCGCGAGCGTAACAAGGCAGTCTGGGGCACAAATATCGAGATGGCACAGTGGTCCATCAAGCACATCTCGAGGTCAAGTAACACCGCAACTAAACACTGACACAAAAAGCGTCAAAACAAAGCAAAATCCAGCTGGCTCAACTGGTGGCATGCACAGCGAACTTTCGTCAAAGCTGCGGATTATCCAGCCGGCTGCTTCCCCACGAGCGGGGCGGCTTGACTGCGACCGGCCACATCTTGGAGCTCAGGCCTACTGAAGCTGTCTCGCCCACAGTTCGGAGGCGAGCCCGTCCGGCGGCGCGAGAGACACGCCGGCCAGCCCTCTCCCGCTCCCGTTCTCAGGCCGTCTCCCGCTCCCAGAGGCCGGCCGCGTGCGAGACACGCCGGCCCTCTCCCGCTCCCGCTCTCAGGCCTTCTCCCGCTCCCAGAGGCCGGCCAGCCTTCTCCCGTCCTCAGAGGCCGGCCGCGTGCGAGACACGCCGGCCCCCTCCCGCTCTCAGGCCTTCTCCAGCCCCAGACGCCGGCCGCGTGCGCCACTCGGCTTACCTCCGTGCCCACCAGCCGGCTGATGTCGCCAAAGTTGGCCGCCGGGTTGTTGGACGTGATCTTTTTACGAATGTCGGCAGAGTACAGGATGTAGCCGGTCAGTATTTTGAGTCGCTTGCCACTCTAACGGGAGGAGAACAGAATGGTACAGAACGCAGGCAGGCAGGCAGGCAGCAGGCAACAACACATCACTGGCACCAACTAAAGTCGGGCGGGGGGGGGGGGGAGTCGGGGGTAGCACGAGCAGCGGGGGCGGGCGTTAGAGGCGAGCTGGCTCACCTTGCGCGAGCTGTGCGGCGTGCCGAGCGAGAGGTTGTCCGCCGAGCCGACCGAGGCCGGTGGACCGTCCAGCGAGTCCTCGTCGCCGGCCTTGCTGCCGGCCGGGGACGCCACCTGCCGGTCACAGCCGGGCTGGGGTCACTGCCGGCTCCCCAGCGGGCTGGGGCGGGGGTCAGCGGCGCCACGGACGGCGTCTTGGCACGTCACCGGTACAGCTGCGCCCGGTCTGGCCCGACAGCTCACCGACCACTGGACCGGATACCAAGGTCGTGGCCGGCCGGAGGCCCACGAGCCAGGTCACAGACGGCGCGGACGGCCGAACAGCCAGACATCGCCAACACCCCGTCTGTCAGGTCAGGGCCGACTAAGCCCAGTCCGAGGCGTCACGGACAGTAAGCGGTGGTCGACCATTGACTGTCACGGACGGCCCATAGCAAGGATACCGCGGCTCCCTCCCCTCCTACCCCCTCCGTCCTCAGCACCAGCACCGGATGGCCACACAGAGACGCGTTCCAGACCCGCCAGCCGCGCCGTCTCCGTTTCCGTTTCCGTTTCCGTTTCCGTTTCCGTTTCCGTCTCCGTCTCCGTCTCCATACCCCAACGGCTTCGGCGAAGAGGGACTTGATGCGCTCCTTGGCCTCCTGCTGGATGGCGGCGAGCTGCTGCTTGCGCAGCACCAGCAGCCGCCGGAAGTGGTACACCTCGTCGGCCAGCACCGCATCCGCGTGCGTGTAGCGCTTCAGCTCGCCGCCGCGTGGCACGATCTGCCGCTTCGACTCGTCGAACAGGTTCTCACAGATGTACACGTCCGACTCGGGGATCTCGGTGGGACGGCCTGCCGGGTCACCAGGTCACCAGGTCACCAGGTCACCAGGTCACTAGGTCACCAGGTCAGGTTGTCCACGTCGCTTCAAGCCAACGTCATGCATCGGACCGTTCACCGCTCGCGTGCGACTTCACTCGGTCTAACAACGATTCGAAAGTCTAGCACACGTCACAGCGACGGCGCACTTACACCGACACAGGGCGTGGCAGCTTACGTGAGCAGTAGTCGTTGTAGTCGAGCACGCAGCACTTGCCGGTGACGAACGCCATCGAGTGCGTGTCCTCCAGCAGCGAGACAAACACCTCCTGCTTGTAGAACATCTGCTGCACCGAGGTGGCGATCTCGGCCGCAGTCATGTACGTCGGTCCGTGGAAGTACTGAGCGCCGCTGCGATCATGCAGGGCCGGGGGTCGGGTCAGGGGTCCGACCGGGCAGAGGCAGCTACGGAGCAGCAAATGTACCGGTGCCAGCCGCTACGGAACATCTGGGCCTGCGACACCAGCCTTAAGACCATCTGGCCTGCTGTCGAGCTCCTCCCCTCCCCGTACACACATACGGCATCGGCCGAAAGATATGCAATGGCATTGTTAGCCACGGCCGTCTCCAGATGAAGACATCAGGGCCTGGCGTAGAGTACCATTGGTGATACTCCAGCGTAAATAGGTTCCAGATGTAGCTATCAGGGCCTGGCATAGAGTACCATTGGTGATACTCCAGCGTAAATAGGTCGCAAGAACGTGGAAGAGAGCTTATGCTCACACACTCCTAGGAAAATAAGAAAACAGCTAAGAAGCCACGAACACATCACTCAATCGGCTTCACCAAGTTAGGAGAGGGTCATCCAAGAACAAAGCACCTTTGCACCCTCACCACGCTTGGCCCCTGCTCCCGGCCCAGCTGAGTGCACTTACTCTGGCGTGGTCCACATGGTGTCCACCTGAGCGATGACCTGTTTGCTGTGCTCCGACTTGACGTACACACAGTCGCCGGTCTTGAGCACGAACGGGCCGCAGGTGAGCTGCTCGTAGTACGTGTTGCCGTCCATCGCCGTCCGATTGTCGAGCTCGACGTTCTGGGGGCGGACCCGGCGGTCAGCGGCGGCCCCTCTCCAGCCAGCCGGCCCGCTCCCACGTCGGGGCCGGCGGCGCACCGGCCGACGGGGGACAGAGCCCGGCGAGACACCGCTCCCCGGCGTGGTGACGAGTCACGGCCTCACGACGGACCGGGCGAGGCCGCAGCAGCTCGGCCGCCCGACGTCATCAGCTCATGTCAAGGCGCTCCCAGTGGTGGTACTGAGGACCGCGGCCCTTCGCACCACCGCCAATGCGTTCTGCGTCGATCCACACCGCTCTGGCATAAACCCCACCCCTCCCGGTACTGGCACTGCGACGGCTCGAGTCGCAGCTCCTGACCCGCCACCCATCAGCAGTCCTCTGCTCTGGTCTGATATGTCCGGCAGGGCGCGGCTGCGGACCTTCTGACCTTATGCGTGTCGACAGGTCCCTCTCTGACATACGTACCGGCAGGTCGCGGCTGTGGACGTTCTGACCTTATGCGTACCGACAGGTCCTTTACTGGCATACGTACCGGCAGGTCGCGGCTGCGGACCTTCTGACCTTATGCGTGTCGACAGGTTCTTCTCTGACATACGTACCGGCAGGTCGCGGCTGCGGACCTTCTCGCACTCCTCCAGCTCGGCCAGCTCCTCCTTGTGCTTCTCGACGCGCTTCCGGAACACGGACATGACGCGGCGCGGCTCGAGTGGCTGCTCGCGCTCCGTCAGCCGGTCCGGCGAGGCGAACGGGAACAGCTGGCGGCGGCGGCACCCAGTCAACATCTCAGCGGCGGCAGCACCCAGTCAGCATCTCAGCAGCGGCGGCACCCGTCAGCACCTCAACGGCGGCGGCACCCAGTCAGCATCTCAGCGGCGGCAGCACTCAGTCAGCATCTCAGCGGCGGCGGCACCCAGTTAGCATCTCCGCGGTGGCAGCACCCAGTCAGCATCTCAACGGCGGCGGCACCCAGTCAGCATCTCAGCGGCGGCAGCACCCAGTCAGCATCTCAGCGGCGGCGGCACCCAGTTAGCATCTCAGCGGCGGCAGCACCCGGTCAGCATCAGACACATCAAAGGCGAAGACGGGGAATCCCGTGGGATGTGATCTTCAGGATGTCATGTGAACTGCAGTGTTTCTCACAGGGGCAAAGTTGACATTCCATCACAATCTCCCACGAACACCCCATGATCTATCGCTCCACCCACGTCACCAGCATTTCCGCACTCCTCGCCGCCAGCGAGACGGCCCCCGCTCAGTTCCGCGCCTAGGCGCCGCGCCACCCACCTTGATCTTCTTGAAGGAGCGGGCGCGGCTGGAGTAGCGCGACTCGCACACGAACACGTCGTGCTCGGCGTAGCCCTCGGGCTGCATGCGGAAGTAGTCCTTGACCGACATCACCGAGCACTTGCCGACGATCTGGCTCAGCGGACAGCCGATGTGCTGGTCCGACTTGAACACCTCCTTCTCCAGGAACTTGCGCGTCGGCAGGTGGAACGTCTCTTCGGGCCGGAAGAACCAGCAGCCGTACATCATCTGCTGGCCCTCGTTGTTGGTCCACAGACGCTCTGCGGGGGTTGGAGGTCAGGGCGGAGGTCAGGTCAGGCCGCTCCGCTCCGGTCGAAGCTGCCACTATCGGTCAGCGTGCGGTGCAGCGATAGCTGCCTGGTTTAGGCGGTGTGATAAAGGCAGGTGTAGGCTGTTGGTCCCTGATAAATCAAACCGCAGAATATGAGCTGTGGCTTAATCCTGATGTGATCCCGCACACAGACACTGAAAACGAGGTAGACACGGAACTACTGACGATCTTCTGAAACTTCTAATTTTAGCTGTCTGTCGAGATCCCATCTCACAGCCGCCAAAATGCCATACATCGCTGCCATCAGAAGCGGTAAACTATTTGCCGCAATGGCTAACACGGCGATGGAGTTTTTCCCTTCCGCCGGAGGGACGAGCACGGGACCCGGCCCGTGTTCGGGGAGCGGCCGCCTTCCGTTCGTACCGATGTTGACGATGTGTCGCTCCACGCCCTTGTCTTTGGGCTCGACGTAGACGAACTCGCCGGTCCGGTATTGGATCTGGTTGAAGCTCATCGAGTCACCCAGGCCGCTGGGCGTCGGCTGCGACGCACAGGCGGGGGGGGGGGGGGGGCACAGTCAGCCACAAGGCACGCGCACGGGGCGGGCAGGGAACGGTCAGCCACCATCGGGGCACAGGAACGGAACGCGTGGGACGGTCAGCCACTATCAGGGCACAGGCGGGGGCGGAGGGAACGGTCAGCCACCATCAGGACGCGGGGACGGTCAGCCGTCATTGGGTCGCCGGGTTCACGAAAAACGGCAGCAGCCGTAAGCCCAGCGCCGACCCGGCCGCCAGGCAGCACCTAGCAGCGCTGGCGGGGACGCCACAGCAGGTCGCATCTGCTCTCGAGACGAGGACATGATAGCCGAGTGGTCAGGACCGCCGGCTCTCCCGCGTGGACCCCGGTTCCAATCTCCGCTGCGGCGTCGCCCTTGCGTGTTGGGGTGACCACCACAGCCGCTGATCCTTAATGAAAGGGTACATGACGATGTGCGCAATGCTCCTTCACAAAAGACCGCCACATTTTGGGACAGAGACCTCCAGCATGCGCCGCAGAAGGCCTAGAGCGCCGGGTGACCCAGGCCTGCCGAAAGCGCCGCGGGCACGGGTGCGTCTCACCTTGGCCTCCTGGCTCTCCTCCTCCTCCTGCTTGACCTCCGGCTTGAGCTGGGCCACCTGGGCCTTCAGATCGTCCTGCGAGTACTGCAGCGCCGGCGACGAGAGCAGAGTGCCGCTCCGACACAGCTCGTCCCTGCCGGCGGCCACGGGTCAGGTCACGGGGTCGCCCGGCCGGTCATGGAGCCACACAGCCGACGGCCACGGGTCAGGTCACGGGGCCGCCCGGCCCGGTCATGGAGCCACGCGGCGGAGGGTCACGGGCCAGGTCACGGGGCCGCCCGGCCCGGTCATGGAGCCACGCAGCGGAGGGTCACGGGCCAGGTCACGAGGCCGCCCGGCCCGGTCATGGAGCCGCACAGCCGACAGTCATGGGCCAGGTCACGGGGCCGCCCGGCCCGGTCATCGAGCCACGCAGCGAAGGGTCACGGGCCAGGTCACGGGGCCGCACGGCCCGGTCATGGAGCCACGCAGTGGAGGGTCACGGGCCAGGTCACGAGGCCGCCCGGCCCGGTCATGGAGCCGCACAGCCGACGGCCACAGATCAGGTCATGGGGCCGCCCGGCCCGGTCATGGAGCCACACAGCCGACGGTCACGGGTCAGGTCACGGGGCCGCCCGGCCCGGTCATGGAGCCACACAGCCGACGGTCACGGGTCAGGTCATGGGGGCCGCCCGGGCGGATCAATGGGGCCACACGGCCAGGCCACGAGGACCGCCCGGCCGGGTCCCGGGGTCGCCCGGCCGCAGGCGAAGGGACTCATCAGCCGGCGGTCGCGACAGCCCGGCCCGGGGCGACGGCGGGCAGCGATGCGACAGAGCTGTGGAAACGACCGACGGAAGCGCCCGGGCGCTCAGTTCCGGCAACAAGCTGATGCAAACAGTGCACGACCGTGTGCGACGTACATCCGCACTCAACTCTCCGGACAATCCGCACCATTCTGGCGTGAGAGGAGCCTCCCGGCTCCTGCACAGTCGACCGCCAGCGCCACCAGCCAGCTGCGGCCGCCGCTCACCGGTACGATATGAAGAACATCTGCATCTCGACGGCGTCTTCGAACGTCTGCGAGTCGGGCTTGCTGAGGCGGCGCGCGCGCTCCAGCACGGCGAACATGTCCTCTTGGAAGGCGTCCAGCCGCGTGTACAGGCCGCGGTCCAGCCGACGCTTGATGATCTCCAGCGAGATGCCGCGCACACGGCTGGCGGCACGGGCGGCGGACTCAGCGGTCGGACAGCACGACCGACGCCATGTGAACATGGCTAACCGCGAAGGGCCGAAAACAAGGCTAGATGTCAGCACTACACCATCGTCAGCACAGGAGGGAGTGAGCGCCCCCAGCACACAGCGGGGTGTCCGCGAAACACAGCTGTCGGCAAAGGCAGCGTCCCTAGCACACGGCAGCACTGACAGTGCAGAGAGAACCCGGCCGACCGGCAGATGACACGTCCGGGGGCCAGACCCGGTGGACGGTGGCAGTGCGCAACCGAGCACGTATGACGACGCGTGATGCGTGATGTGATACACGCAGACACATGGAATCCATGCGTTCCACCATAAAGCTGTGGTTCTCTCACGCCACCCAGATGCGTGAGTAGGAATAGAATGGAATGGAGCACTAATATGCACGGCTTTTGCGCCTCCATGGCAGGCGGAGCCGGAAGTTGTTCCAGAGGCAGTTGGGCCAGGACCAGCGAGCGCCGCCCCTCTCCAGCTGTTCCCGATCAGGGCGCTGCCGCCTGACCCGTACCTCTGACCCTCCACCTCGTCGTGCTCGGGCAGCTCTGCTAGCGAGTCGGAGTAGCAGCGGCCGTCGGCGTCCTGATGATTGTACGTGGCGATGAACAGCGATGTTAGCAGCTCCTGCGGGCGGTGACGGGGTGGGGTCAGGTCAGGTCAGAAGATCGATGGGAGCGAGCCCGGGGGTATAGATCAGCCCTAACCGGCGGGGGTGAGCTCGGGGGCGGTGGCCGACAGAGGCCATAGGTCAGCTTGACCGGCGGAGGTGACCCCGGGGGCGGTGGCCGGCAGAGGTTACAGGTCAGCCTGACCGGCGAGGGTGAGCCCGGGGGCGGTGGCCGGCAGAGGCCACAGGTCAGCCTGACCGGCGGGCGCGAGCCTGAAGAGATCCGACAGCCCGACAGAAACCGCACGGCCGGAACACAGCCGGAGCACAGCCGCAACACAATCCATACCTGGATGAGTGTCTTGACGTCGGGCACCTCCTCGGCGTCCTCGGTCAGCTGTAGCTTGGTCTGCAGCGCCAGCCGGTGTAGGTTCAGCGCGTCCTGCGGCACGCACGGCGGCGTGATCAGCCTACAGCTGTGGTTCAGCCCCACCGGCCGGCGCCGGCAACAGCCAACGGCACCGGCACACACTCAACGTCCACACCAGTTCCCACCGCCCACACACGCTAACATGCTCGTAGCCCCTCTGGTGAGACTGGTCGAACAGTCCTAAACACGTCGTCCCCGCGCGTGACAACCACGCGGATACGCTGATACACGTACGCAGCCATTGTTGTGCTGTTTCCGTGTCCCGCACCGCCGACGACGTCGGCAACTGCGGCCCGGCGCCTCCCCGAGCCCCGCTGACCTTGTACACCTGGGAGTCGGGCTCGTTGTACTTGCAGGCGTTGTCGAACATGAGCACCAGGTCGGCCATGATCTCGTCCATGGTGTTGTACGTGCCCGTCTTGAGCTTCTGGGCGATCCGGTCCAGGTGGATCGGGTGCTTGATCACCTCGAAGTAGTCCGGGTACTCCTGATGGGTCAACACGGTCAGGTCAGCGGTCTCAGGTCAGGTCAGCGACTCCAGGTCAGGTCAGGCCAGCGGCCAGCGCTCTCGATGCACGCCAATGGCATCACGTCACTCAAGACGCGCCAGCAAATACAGGTGGCAGGGGGCGAACCACAGCTGGACAGTCTGAGCACACAGGGGAATACGACCACACATGGCGGCCGTGGCGGGCATACCGATGCCGCTCGGCCCTGCATCCCGGCGGCGGCAGGCTGGGGACGGCGAGGGAGAACGCTCACCAGCTTGGAGGGCAGCCGGGCGAATATGAGCGACAGCTGGCGGCCGGTGGCGTCAGTGTGGTCCCGGATGGTGTTGAACAGCGTCCACATCTTCTCCAGGAGCTGGGCGCGGCTGCACGGCACGGGCGCCAGCGGTCAGCGTCCAGCATTGAGCAGCGATCAGACACTATTCACCAGCGTGTCACCTCCACACACCAGCCCACCACAGCACCTGAGAGCGTGCTCGCGCAGCACCAAACCACCGTCAGCACCGGCCGCCCGTTACACGCCCGTCACCACTCCGCAGCACGACAGAACCCGTCCCACCGCGAACACCGTCCAGAGCCATCACGCCACACGCCGAGCGCCGCTGATACGACGACGACAGTGTGGGATCACGGCAGCCGAGCAGCTCTCGAGCGGGGCATGCCCGCTGGTGGACGCGCCGCGGCGGCGCACCGAGGACGGCCCTTACCTGAGCACGCGCGGCTTGTTGCGGACGCCCTCGTGCGCCGGCAGCGGGCCCAGCTCGCGCACCTTCGACATCAGCACCCGCTCCAGCACGTTGGCGTCGTCGTAGATCACCGAGCCCTCCTCGTTGTATTGACGGCAGTTGTTGAACATGAGCTGCCGGCACCAATGGGTTAGCATAGTGCACACTGTCTCCAAACCCCGCATGCGCTCCATTTTCACATGGTGTGACTACCGTAACGGTAGATCGGCTGAGGACCAATGAGTGCGAATGATGAATATCATAGTCGGCACACCGACAGGACAGACTGTGTCCTGAGAAATACTTACTGTCGAGCCTCACCGAGACTAGACCACCAAGTCAACGACTGACCAGACACAAAGGCAGCAACGCAGTCGTTCGTTGACACCGAAGACCCTGCCCTTCCGCCCAACCGCCCTGCACACTGACGCAGCCGGAGCAGCACACTGGCTCTTACGCCGGCGGCTGGCCGGGCCCGGCCAGCGCCGCGCGCCCACCTTGAAGTCCTGCAGGATCTCGATCTCGGTGTCGTACTGGTCGGAGCGGATCTTGGACTCGATGCGCGCCAGGTCGATGGGGCTGTCGATGATCTCGTAGTAGTCCGGGTACAGCTTGCGGCTCGGCAGCTCCATGAACACGGCGCTCAGCTGGCGCATCTCGTCGTTCTGCGGCCACGCCGTGCCGCGCCGTCAGCCCGGTCCAGAGCACGGCCGCGCCGCGAGCCCCCAGGCCACGCCACGCCGCGCCGTGAGCCAAGGAAACCACGCCGCGCCGTGAGCCCGGGCCACAACATCGCCGCGCCGTCAGTCCCCAGGCCACACTACGCCGCGCCGTGACCCCAGGTCACAATACGGCGCGCCACGAGCCCAGCCCACACCACGGCCGCGCCACGAGCCCGGCCCACACCACGGCCGCGCCGCGAGCCCAGCCCACACCACGGCCGCGCCACGAGCCCAGCCCACACCACGGCCGCGCCACGAGCCCAGGCCACACCACGGCCGCGCCACGAGCCCGGCCCATACCACGGCCGCGCCGCGAGCCCAGCCCACACACACGGCGCGCCACGAGCCCAGCCCACACCACGGCCGCGCCACGAGCCAGCCCACACCACGGCCCGCGCCACGAGCCCAGCCCAACCACGGCCGCGCCACGAGCCCAGCCCCACACACGGCCGCGCCACGAGCCCAGCCCACACCACGGGCCGCGCCACGAGCCCAGGCCCACACCACGGCCGCGCCACGAGCCCGGCCATACCACGGCCGCGCCGCGAGCCCAGCCACACCACGGCCGCCGCCACGAGCCCAGCCCACACCACGGCCGCGCCACGAGCCCAGCCCACACCACGGCCGCGCCACGAGCCCAGCCCACACCACGGCCGCGCCACGAGCCCAGCCCATGCCACGGCCGCGCCACGAGCTCAGCCACACCACGGCCGCGCCGGCGAGCACAGGTCACACCCGGCCGCGCCACGAGCCCAGCCCACACCACGGCCGCGCCGCAAGCCCAGCCCATGCCACGGCCGCGCCACGAGCTCAGCCCATGCCACGGCCGCGCCACGAGCCCAGCCCACACCACGGCCGCGCCACGAGCCCAGCCCATACCACGGCCGCGCCGCGAGCCTAGCCTACACCACGGCCGCGCCGCGAGCCCAGCCCACACCACGGCCGCGCCGCGAGCACAGGTCACACCACGGCCGCGCGGCCGGAAACGGCGCGCCTAGCCACCGGCATAGTTACATTGATATCGATTTTACTGAAGGCCCATCCAAGTGGTGGTTGTTCTGAGCCTACTCGGTCAGGAAACAAGAAACGCAGCACACAGAAAGATCCATCCACACGCAGAGGCAAAATCAATGAGTTTCAGTTCTTGAGACAGCGATTTTTAACACTCACGAATGCTAGCACGAAGGGGCGCGAACGGCCGCCAAGGGCAACCGTCCCACGCGGGGGCGGCGCGGTACGAGTCTGCCGCTGGGTGGCAGTCAGTCGAACGCGCGGCAGATGCAGCGAGCCGACGTCACCCAAAACAGCCCGAGTTTGACGTTGGAAAACCTCGGCGCGTGTCACGAATAGAGCACACAGTGCACAGGAGGGATTCGGGGCCCTCCAGTGCCCTGTACACACGCGGCAGCGCCGGTGGCGCACACGATCCGCGCCGCTGCGCCAGCCAGGTGCGTCAGAGCGGGTGGAACGACGCAGCTGTACCGCCACGTCACCTCGAGCGCTGATCACGGCGTCTCTCTGGCGCCGGGGCCTGTGGACACGTCACGGGACACGACAGCGCCCCAGCCGCCCCCGCTCAAGCAGAAAGCGTCTCCGCCAGCAGGCGCTGCCTCGAGCCGACGGCGGCAGCGGCGTCCGCGGCGGCGCACTGACCACGTAGTCGCGGATGGTGCGGTAGAGGATCTTGCAGCGGTTCTTGACCGGGTGGTCGCGGCGCACGGGCCGCACCGGCGGCAGCGGCTGTGAGTCCTCCTCCGAGTTGTCCTCGTCGCCCTGCCGCCGACGCACGCGCACGTTAGGGGCCACTGGGCCGCGGTCGTTAGTGGGCGAGAGGGCCGCTCATACAGTGACCGCCCGGCTGGCGGCGACCAGTACAGCTGAATGGCCAGCATTCAGTGATGGCAAGTGATTGAGTGTGACTGTCTTCAAACTTAACACTCGATGGACTACAAGAAATCGATCGACCGAGGACTTCTCCCGGGCGCAGCGTCTCAGATGAACGCCGACTGGGCTCGTGCACGTCGAGAACTGCGCGAACAACAGTATTCGTCACCGCTGAACCACGCTGCCATGACGAGCACTGCACCATCGCACAGACCGTCTCCCAGGAGCACCGGCGGCCGCCCACCTCGTCAAAGTCCGCCGCCATTTCGGCCACCTTTTTCTGCAGCAGCTTCTGCAGCCGGAGCGCGTCCTTGTACAGCTTCGAGTCGGGCGGGTTGTACTGCTTCGCGTTGTCGAACATGACGTTCATGTCGTCCTCCATGTCCTGAATGCCAGCATACAATCCGTCCTGCCGGCAGATCAGCGCCGCCGTTACAAAAAACCGCACACAAGGATACAAACAGCGTGCCACACATTCACATACAAAACAACAGCTGCTGGTTTAAAACTCAGCAGCACCAAGTGTTCCGTTTTGTGACGAAAAAGTATCAGCAGTAGCAGAGTGTTTGAGCAAAAGTATTCTTGGTCAAACGCTCTGATCGCAGCGTCCACAGCAGCTGAGAAGGCAGCCCCTCACCTTCATCTTCCTCTTGATCTGCCGGAGCGCGATTGGGTTCTTGATTTCGTCATAGTAATCCGGATAGAGGCGTCGCGAGGGCAGCGTCTGGAACGGCTCGCTCAGCAGGTAGCCTGGAGCGGACGTCAGCCGGTCACCACACGGCAGTCACTGGACCGTCCAGAACAGCGCCAGACAGCAGTCACATGGACCGTCCAGAACAGCGCCAAACAGCAACCACATGGACCGTCCAGAACAGCGCCAAACAGCAACCACATGGACCGTCCAGAACAACGTCAAACAGCAGCCACATGAACCGTCCAGAACAGCGCCAAACAGCAACCACATGGGCCGTCCAGAACAGCGCCAAACAGCAGCCACCTGAACCGTCCAGAACAGCGCCAAACAGCAGTCACATGGACCGTCCAGAACAGCGCCAAACAGCAGTGGCGTCCAGAACAGCGCCACCCAACAGCAGCGGCGGCCAGAACAGCATCACCCAACAGCAGCGGCGGCCAGAACAGCTCCACCCAACAGCACGGAACAGAGCCACAGGCGAGCAGCGTCCAGCATACAGGACCACGCGGCGGTCACCACGTGATGAACTCCGCCCCGGCTGTGTGCTGTGCTGGCCATCAGTGAGCGGCGCCTGCGGTGTGGATAGGTAGTTGTGGGTGTGCGTGTGTGGCGCGCGGGACCACTGACCAGCCTGCGTGGTGTAGCTGCGGACGGCGTCGAACAGCTGCCAGAGCGGGTTGTCCTCGCTCATGTTGCTGTCGCTGCTGCTTCGCTCCTCGTCGGCCTCGTACTCCAGCTGCGCCAGCTCAGCCGACAGACAGGCCGTGCCGCCGATCCGCTTCGACCTGCGGCGAGTCGCGGCATCACACACCGCGGCGCGCCGCGGCTCGCGGCCGCCGCCGCCGCCGGGTCACGATCCGCCGCAGACCGCAGGCATACCCCGCGTCGGCGGTGAGTCTCTCGGCCAGCGACAGCTCGCTCGCCTCCCGTCGGGACACGTCGCCAGTCCGCCTCAGGACGCACGCTCGCCGCGTCTCCCGGCGGAACACGTCCTGTCATTCCGCCCCCACCCCCTCACCAAAAGCACTCGCCGTCTGTTCGCCTGCCCCGTCCCGGCCGTCTGTTCGCCTCTCCCGGCTCGGCCGTCTGTTACCCTGTCCCAGCTCGGCCGTCTGTTCCCCTGCCCCGGCCGTCTGCTCCCCTGCCCCGCTCCGGCCGTTTGTTCGCCTGCCCCGGCTGTCTGTTCGCCTGCCCCGGCCCAGCCGTCTGTTCACCTACCCCGGCCTGGCCGTCTGTTCGCCAGCCTCGGCCATCTGTTCCCCTGCCCCGGCCCGGCCATCTGTTCCCCTGCCCCGGCCCGGCCGTCTGTTCGCCTGCCCGGGCTGTCTGTTGCCCCGCCCCGGCCTAGCCGCTTGTTTCCCTGTCCCGGCCCGGCTGTCTGTTCCCCTGCCCGGTCGTCTGTTCCCCTGCCTCAGCTCGGCCGTATATTCACCTGCCCCGGCCCAGCCGTCTGTTCCCCTGCCCCGGCCCGGCCGTCTGTTCCCCTGCCCCGGCCCGGCCGTCTGTTCCCCTGCTCCGGCCCGGCCGTCTGTTCCCCTGCCCCGGCCCGGTTGCCTGTTCCCCTGCCCCCGCTCGGCCGTCTGTTCCCCTGCCCCCGCTCGGCCGTCTGTTCCCCTGCCCGGGCTGTCTGTCCGGCTGCCCCGGCCCGGTCGTCCGACCACAGCTCGGCCGGCTGCTCACCTGATGCGCTCGCTGGACTTGGCGGCCGTCAGCCGGGCGTGCTCGATCTCGGCGCGCCGGCTCTGCGCCAGCCGCCGCAGCACCTTGGCGTCCTTATAGATCTGGCTGCCCGGCTCGTTGAACGTGCATGCGTTCTTGAACACCAGCTGCAGGTCCGTCTCCAGCTCGTGCAGCGACGTGTATTCGGAGCCCTGGATGCGCTGCGCCACCGTCTTCAGGTCCATCGGCTGCTTGATGACCTCGTAGTACTGTGGCAGCTTCTGCGGGCCGGACGGCGGATGGTGAGGGCGGTGACGTGACCCGAGGGAGGGGCCCGGGGTGACGGTCAGGAGCCCCTGCAGATGGCTGATGGTTGAGCACACTGGGGCTCGTTTTGGAAATGCCTGTGCGTGCGGAGACATCTCTATTTGGTGCATATTGCTACGCAACGCAATATTCGTAGTTCGTATCATTTGCTCACAAATAAAACTGCGTACATCATATGCATGAAATAATTCACCTACATCACATGCAAAGCACTCAGCAGTAAAAATGCACAAGACGAGCGTCGGCAGAAACCAAACGAGACAAGTGGTAGCTAACAGCAGGGGTTCAGCGCTCGAAGGGCCAGAAAGTGGCACCGAAGTATGAAGCATGCGCACGCTTTACAAAAGCACACAAACAAAACTAAAACAAACAAACCGCCCACCCAGGGAGAGTGCAGTGACCCCGAGAGCTGGTGTCCCTGTCCTCGGCACGTCCGCAGACGGCGCCGGTTTACGGGGCCGTCCCGTCCACGGGGTCCCCGCCGGGGAGTGGCCCGGGTCGCGTCATGAGCTCACAGCAGAGGGAGGCCGCGAAGACTCCGGCAGCAAATTGGGTGTGTTTTGTGAGGTGCTGGGGCCGCGCTCCGGCCGCTCAGGCCCTCGCTGAGGGGCGGAGGACGGAGCATTACAGGCGGGACGGCGCGCCGGGCCGCAGCGCGAGCCCCCGAACATGGTGCTCCGCGGCCACCGAGGCCGACTCGCAATGCAGGGAATGGGCTTTAATATGTGGCAGGCCTCCGTAATAGCAAGACGGGGTCCCAGGAGCCTTCTACAGTTACGAAGCGGATGCTACGATACGATAATACAATGCTGTTGGACCATATTCAAAACGCTAAATAATATCATTGCGTCCCACAGACGAGCACAAAAAATAAACGCTTAACATGCTCCACTACATTAGCGCATGTCCTAAATCAACAACCACACGAAACAGTCATGCTGGCAAGCACATACCTTCGGGGTTGCATGCCCAATCATCGCAGACGCACAGCAGCCCCGCTCGTCCGGCGGCGCGGACGGCAGCGTCCACTGATGGTGACGGGAGGGGGAGGCGCCCGTCCCTATGGGCCTGAGGGCGGGCATTCTGGGCCCAGCTGGAAGCGGCTCCACCATCTACAGTGAGCCTGAGAGTACCCCAGACCCCATCTGGGGGCGGTCCCACCACACGCAGCCGGCCGGTGAGTGCGCCAGGCTCAACGCAGGTGGTCCCACCCTCGACAGTGAGCCTGAGAGTACCCTAGACCAAATCTGGGGGCGGCCCCATCACACCCAGCCGGCCGGTGAGTGCACCAAGCTCAGCTAAGGTGGTCCCGCCCTCGACAGTGAGCCTGAGAGCACGCCCGAGCCCAGCCAGGGCGGCCCCACCGCCGTCAGCGGGACGCCGCCCGACCTCTCCCCGCCGCCGCCGCCGCCGCGGCCTGGCTTACCGTCCGGTGCGGCACCAGCTGGAACCAGGTGGACATCTGGCGGCCATCGGCGTCCTGCGCCGTGGCGACCGAGGTGAACAGCTCCTCCAGGGCGTCCTCCAGCTCTGCGGGCGCCGGTCGGCCAGACGTCAGACATCGGCCGCCTCCCGGCAGCTCTCGGCCGCGCTACGTCACAGGGCTGACGGCGGACCTGCCTACACGGGCCAGCACCGCGTCCGGCCGCATCGCTGCGCGAGTGTGCGGAGGGGTTGCCCGGAGGAGGATTGTGATGATGCTTGGGGTCACCGTCGATCGTCACAGCATATGGATGAGGCTTTTGGCCACGATGGTCGCAATGGCCACCTTGTCAACTCCAAGCACACCATGTGCGCAGGCAAAGTGCTATCTGTAGATATGTACCCACATTAAAGCGGTTCCCACGCGTTGTCACGCCTGGGCAGTGACTGCTGCGGACCTCCACCCTACAACCAGGGGGGGGGGGGGGGAGGGGCAGGACCTGGTGTGGGGCTGGTGCCGCAGACCGTCGCGCCCTCGGACCGGGGCCGGACCGCCGCGCGACGGCCGCGGCTGCCGTGCTGCGGTCCCGGCGGCGTCCGGCACGTATAAAGGACCGGAGCGAGACGGACGGCGGCCGGCCGGCCCGGCAGGCGTCCCCTGCCGCGCTGCAGGATCGGCGGCGGCCGGCACGTGTACAGGACCGAGGCCGGCGAGGCGCCTGGTGGGCGGCCCCTGCCGCGCTGCAGCCGGGGCGGCGGCCGGACGGTGGACAGGTCCGGCGCCGAGCTGACCAGCCCGGTCGGCCCCGCACCGCCGGACGCCTCGCCGCCGGCCGAGTCGAGCCGGTGGCCGGGCTTAGGATCGGAGGAGGGTGGCCAGGAGGGAAGCGGCGGCAACAGGAGTCCTGCGATGACAGTGGACAGGTCAGAGGAGCAGGAGCGCGCACACTCAGGGAGCACATGAGCCGCAGCCAATGGAATCATTGAAACAAAGAGAGATACTTCTACCGTCACAACGATGACACCAACACTTCCAGCTATTGCATCGGTTCATGAACCTAGACACTACGTCAGCGCAGGGACCGTCACACGCCTCTCCGGCCGGTCACATACAGCGATCCCGCACCAACCCGTCTCCAGCCGCCACCGCGCTCGCGCTGTCTCGCGGACCGCGCCGGGCCTGCGCGGCGAGAGGGGGCCTGCTGCCGCCACTGACCGCCGGGTGTCCAGTTGCTGATTCCGAGTGTTGCGCCAGCGAGCTGCCGGCCTCCGACTCCTCGCTCGCCGGTCAGCGGCATCGCCTCCGAGCCGCGCCGGCTCTGCGGACACGGAACGGGGCGACCGTCACAGCGAGACACGGGGCGGAGCGGCCGTCACAGCGGAACACACGGGCGGAGCGGCCGTCACAGCGGAACACACGGGCGGAGCGGCCGTCACAGCGGAACACATGGGCGGAGCGGCCGTCACAGCGGAACACACGGGCGGAGCGGCCGTTACAGCGGAACACACGGGCGGAGCGGCCGTTACAGCGGAACACATGGGCGGAGCGGCCGTCACAGCGGAACATGGGCGGAGCGGCCGTCACAGCGGGACATGGACAGAGCGGCCGTCACGGCGGGACATGGGCGGAGCGACCGTCACAGCGGAACACACGGGCGGAGCGGCCGCTCACAGCGGAACACTAGGCGTCGGAGCGGCCGTCACAGCGGAACACATGGGCGGAGCGGCCGTCACAGCGGAACACATGGGCGGAGCGACCGTCACAGCGGAACACACGGGCGGAGCGGCCGTTACAGCGGAACACATGGGCGGAGCGGCCGTCACGGCGGGACATGGACAGAGCGGCCGTCACGGCGGGACATGGGCGGAGCGGCCGTCACAGCGGAACACACGGGCGGAGCGGCCGTTACAGCGGAACACATGGGCGGAGCGGCCGTCACGGCGGGACATGGACAGAGCGGCCGTCACGGCGGGACATGGGCGGAGCGGCCGTCACAGCGGAACACGGGCGGAGCGGCCGTTACAGCGGGACACGGCTCCCGGGATAGAGGGAGACACGGGAGGCCACCGCTGTCATGAGATCCAATGGGTTGAGACGTGGCCTCTGGGCAGAGTCCCGACCTCAAGACCGACAGCCAGTGGCCGGACCAGACGGACACGTGTCAGACACATCACACAGGGCACCTTCACCACGGAGACAGGGGAACATTCAGCGGCACGACGGCTAGGCCCGAGATACAAAGTCTGCAGCCGCGAGGGAGTCTGTGGGGGTGTGTAGCGGAGGGAAGCAGGCCCCGCCGTCGACGGCAGGTCAGCGGGTTGGAGCTCAGGACCAGGTCAGAACATCGAGGGCACCATGGAGGCTTGCTTGCTACACCGGTTCATCCGTGTCAGGCCATCAACAACAGGATCCGGAGCCAAGGTCAAATGGAATACGTAAACATCTCTAACAATGGCAACACGCTTCCCCTGATCTATTTGATGTTTCTAGGTTGAATGCCGTTTTGCATTTTCCACCAATTCATACTGTTGCGTCTTGATCATCGCAAAACCAACAGTAAGTTTCATTTTTACCGCTGTCGGCGGCGCCTACGCATTAATTAAAATATAACTCCTTTGAGAAGTTTTGGGAGCTTCATCTCAACCGATTCCCATGCTGAGGTACCTAATGCGATGGTGTCATGTCCTCAGATCACGTCACTCCCAGCTGTGCGGCAACTTGCGGCGCATGCCGACATGCAAAAAAGCTAAGGTGTTGTTTGTGCCAGCAGAAAGTGCTCGAAGTGCAGACTCAGCCTGCACAGCCACTCTTTGATCTGTCGCAAGGAGAAAACGAGACGTGTCTGATGATGATAAGCACGTTCAGCAAACTCTTTTTCAAGCCCCTCCCAAAAATCGTCCACGCCAGTTTCACCACGGCTACTTTCGCGACCTTGACGGTTACTCAATCTAGTTTCGTTAAACTTCTCAGTTTTCACGCGGTTCTGGGGCTTGTGGTGCGTTCATCGTTGCATTCATGCAGACAACCTTGGTGTTTACATCTGTGCAAGCTTTACACAAAACCCAATTCATTTGATGAAAAAATGCGTCCAAACAGCGGTGTGTTTGACGGAGCAGCTATCCAAACTTGAATTCGCTCCACATCTATCACGTGATATATGACGACAATGAAACGTCCCATTGCTGTCGCGGTAAGCCTCTGTCTCCAGCTCCACGTGTGCCTACTTCGGGAGCTTCCTTGCGACTGGGTCATCACGATCATCGACAGCGCCACAAACGAGAGCGTCGAGCACAAACTTAACGCCACACAAGCCACCGGCAACTCAACGGCGGGCAACGGTTCCACCGCAGATGTGACAGACCTCCACAACGTGACGAGCATTGATTTCGCCACCGCCCGCCGCTACCTGACACGTCTACCGGCCGGCGTGATCAGCAATATCTCGGGCCTCATCTACCTGCACCCGGACCCGTTCGCGTTCGGTCTGAGCCTGCGGCTGCAGCTACGCTGCGGCGCCGGCGGCAGCCAGCTGCAGGAGCGACTGGTGCATGGGCTGTTGACGCAGCGCCAGCTGCCGCGGGTCAGCGTGCGCGGCGTGTCGGCGCTGAGCGGTCCCACCGAGCTGCTGCTGGAGGCGGTGCCGGTGCGGCGGCCCGGCCAGCCGGTCACCTTCGAGGCGCCGCTGCCGGTGCTGGCCGCCCAGCTGACCGTGCAGGTCGACTGCCTGGCGCGCGTGGCCGGCGCGCACCGTCACCTGCGGCTGGAGGCGCCGGTCGACCGGCCGCCGCCGCCGCCCGCCGCGCTCCAGCTCGCCTGCCTGGGCGACCGGGCCCGCGCCCGCATCGGCAGCCAGCTGGCGGCGCCGCTGTCGCGGCTGCAGCGCGTCCGGCTGCGACCGCCCCGCGCCGCCCAGCCGTGGAGCGACGGCGTGCCGCCGCCCGCCGTTCTCACCGGCTACCGCTACCTCGCCCACCTGGTGCAGACGCAGTTCCTAGAGCGCGAGCAGCGCCAGACAACGACGCACGATCTGCTCGCCAGCCCCATGCAGCGGCTCGCCGAGTGGGCGCGGCCCCTCGACCGCGCCGCCCGCTACTTCTTCTTCACGCACAACCTGAGCGTGTACGCGTCGCCCGACAGCTACGTTAAGCTGTCGCCGGCGGTGCTGGGCTCGGGACAGCGCGCGCTGCCCTCGGTCGTCTACCTGGACCGCGGCGACACGCTGGTGTTCGACTTCACCGTACCGACATCGGCCGGCGCGCGGCTGCGCACCGATCGGCCCGACCTGC
This sequence comes from Pollicipes pollicipes, assembly GCF_011947565.3. Taxonomy (NCBI): domain Eukaryota; kingdom Metazoa; phylum Arthropoda; class Thecostraca; order Pollicipedomorpha; family Pollicipedidae; genus Pollicipes; species Pollicipes pollicipes. The sequence goes on along the minus strand of NW_023596576.1, from coordinate 40,687,408 downwards.
TGGTGGTGGCCGCGTCCGACTGCCGCGCCGCCGCCGACGGCTGGCGCACCTGCCGCGCGCGCGTGCAAACCGCAGCCGACCCTGCGGCTGGGGCAGCAGCCGGTCGGCCGCAACCTCAGCTGGGCGACGCTGCGGCTGGAGGCGGACGGCGACGCGTGCCGGCGCCAGCCGCCGGCGCCGCTGCACGTGGCCGTCGGCTGTCCGCCCAGCCGCACGCTCATCTTCAACTTCACCAGCACGTTCCGGCTGTCGGGCCTGGGCATCACGTGCCGGGGCTGCCTGTGCAACCGCGGCGTGCCGTGCCTGCTGTACTCGGAGCGCTTCCAGCCGCAGCTGGCGCTGGTCGACTGGACCACGTACGCCGCCCAGCCCTACCTCGGCAACTACACGCTCACCGTGCTGGGCGAGGGCTACCACGCCAACAACGTCAGCCGCTACAGCGCGGCGCGGCGTCGGCTCATGGCCCGCCCGCTGTGGCGGATCTGGGAGCCGTCCATCCAGGACGAGAGCGCTGATGTGGCCACGGCAGACCTCGATCGGCCCATCTTCCGCAACGTGCCCGAAGCCCTGTTCAACGGCATCAAATGGCACTGCGACCAGTACAGCGACTGCCCGCCCTACGTGCGCCTGCTGCTCTCCAACTGGCGCGTCGAGAGCGGCACCTTCTGCCGACACAGCGTCGAGGTGGTGGTGCAGCTGTACGGCGTGCCGACCAACACGTTCGTCGACGTGATCACCATGTCGGCCGTGTACGGCGTCACGTTCATCGTGTCGCTCGGCTACACGTGCTGGCTGATGCTGCGCTTGCGAAGGGTGCGTGACAACGTCAGCATAGTGGACCTGTACCCCGTGCAGCGCTGACGCGTGCGGCGCTGACGCGAGTGCAGGGACCCGTCAGCGGGGGAGACGGACGTCTGGAAGGGCATCCTCGGTGATGTTGAAGGGGATGTGGTCCAAACTGTGCAGCGCTGTCGGAATGCCGCGCAGGTATCGAAGTGTGCCACGCTCATTTGTGCGGCCCTCACGTCAGTAGGATAGTGCAAGGAGATGCACGTGAGAGGAACTCAATACCCAATGCAAACGGTGCGTGTGAAAGGCACTCAATGCTTACGCAACTTATAATTAAACTCTGTGCCAGCAACACTAATAACGGCGAACTTGTTCGAGCGCATGATTTTCTTCACCATGTGTGTTTGCTTTGTGTTGTATTTGCCTTGTAAGAGCCAAGAGCTAATGTTCAATGAACTTATAAATGATTTGCCGTAGGCAGCGCACTGTGGTATATCGTTCCACTTTGTGGTGTGTTATATGCCGTTCAACCAGGTAGTCAATATAGGATCGTAATGCCATGCACATTAGGCTTCCCGAAAAAACGACATGGCACTTAATTCATTGCAAAGGCATACATGCGGTTCTCCCGAGGAGAAATCTTGGGACAACTGAGACCTTAGGCGGGTTGTTTACGAGCATTTGGTCACGTTTTCAGCTTGGCACTTCAGGACGTATGGCGGCTGTTTTCCCCGATTCCAGCCATACAGGACAGCGTTTTGCTGTTGAGATGACGACGTGGCTCATCTGATGACGCTTCAGTGGTGCTGCATGCTCGTGTGCATGCCGAAGACTGGCTGATGTGTTTGGTTCCAGCCCGACTGTGGGAGGGCCTCCCCCACCGGTTCCCGGAGCGTTGGTGGCCGGTGGGGGAGGGGGATGACCGTCCACCGGCGGGATAAACCCCGCGCCAGCCACCGGACGCAGCGCGGCATCACGGGACGTAATCCTCCTCTGGACGACGGACGCATCTGTCTCTTGACCCAGCTCGGGGTCACGTCCTCACAGCGGGCCACAAGAGCAGGCCCTGTTTCATTGAGCCGGCTCCACTCTTCACAGTAACCAGGATCGAAAACAGGGCCGCATGTTTGTGCGACACGGCGGGGATACCGTCGGCGAGCGAGTGGGCAGCACCCACTTCCCACAGCCTGCACCTTCTGTCACCGGCGGAGGGCGTGCATACCAGGCACGGGCGCAGATACAAGGCATGAGGACAAAGGGAGGGACCAGCAGGAGGGACCAGCGAAAGGGACTCGCAGGGACACACCAGGTGGTGCCCTCCAGCCCGGCGGGACCTCGTCCGCCCGCCCGGTCGGCACCTCACCATTCGGTTCAGTCGGAGGGTGATCTTCTCCGGCCGCTCCTCCTCCTTGATGGCCTTCTCGGCGGGCGCCTCCTCCGTCACGATGCTGCTGCGGTGCTCGTTGAAGGCGTTCCACAGCGCCACGGCGTCCGTGTACTCCCGACTGGACCGCTGCAGAAGAGCGACGGACGGGGGAGGGTGAGACATCTCCGGACCGGCTACAAGTCAGGGCGGAGTGGCGCAGTCGGACAGCAGACCGCTCAGTATGGGCATCCAGAGCGTGGCTGCGATACACGTGAGCGTCGCATTTCGCACGTCAACGTACCACCAGCTCAGCAGTGCTGGATGTCAGAAAGCGAGAGAAAGTCAACAGCGAGACCTTCCCATGTCATGTGGAAAAAGCATTATGCAACGGTAAGCAGACGTTACTTAAAATCAATGCACATGCACCGGAAACAGTGATTGGCCTACACGCCAGCTCCTTGGAACGTGCGAAACACCACGTCTCCTCACCGGGAAGTACTGTTTGGCATTTTCCACGAGCAGCTCGACGTCGGACGCCAGGTGATTGACGTCGTCATACTGGTGCGTGTTCAGGTTCACCTGGATCTTGGCGACATCGATCGGATTCCGGATCGTCTGCAAACACCCATCGGCCGTGAACAAACGCGACAACTCGTGCAAAATGAACGCTGCAAATACCCAGCGGCTGTGAACAAACGCCAAAACTCGTGCAAAATGAACGCGGCAAAACCTTACCGGACGTAAACCCTAAAGGCGAAGAGGACGGGGACTAATAATGATCCCAGTATGGCAAAGACCAGATGAGTTTAAAATTGTGCAACAAAATTGAAAACATACAGGTGCATCATCAACTGCATACAGAAGCTACGACTGGTAGCTACATACGCCAACCACATTTCACAACAACTTCCTGCTCATAACCTCTTGACATAGCACCAACCACCCATCCAACCGCTTGTCAGCGCACGCATTTCCCCAACATGTCGACAATCGACATCATGACAGTGATATAAGCCCAATAATGCATGCACTACTGCTGTGTAGGGCAAAATCAAAATAGTAATGGTCTCACAATTCTTCAGGACAGTATCTTGGAGTCATTATTTTGTATTACAGGACAGGACAATATTTTGTTGTCATACCAGAACACCGAATCGTTAATCTCGTGATGGTTCCAAATGATCGAAATGCCTGGTTCACGACTGTGCACCATTGCAATAATGATGCGAATGGCGCGCACAACTGCAGGTGTGTTCACTTTGTTCCAAAGTAGTGAGGACCACCCTCACACGTTTTTGCACAATAATCATCAGTCACGTGTTCCTGTCTTGGATGGTTGATTCGGACTGACTTGCGTAAGCCCACCCAATTACTATTGTTATTTCGTTCAGAAATATGCCAGTGATGCGTTCTCCGCTCCGAATGTCAGAAAACCTGACATCTTCAGTAGAAAGAGGTGACTACAACTTCACATGGAAGATCCAATCACGATGCTTACCTCGTAATAATCCGGGTTGACGCGTCTTTTTGGCAGCCGGTAGAAAGTCTCGGACACAAAGGACCCATCAGGACGTTTGTGATTCAGCACCGATTCCAGCAGTTGTTTCAGTTGTTCTTGCTGCAGACAAAGTTCACATGTGGTTCGAGGCAGCACCACGGCACACATTAACAGTTAGTGTGCGAGTGTTATGAGTGTGGAGTGCGTCTTGAGTGCTGTGATTTGCATACAGAAATGTCGACCACGGGTGGTGTTCTACGGACGGGTTAACTTCGGAGATAATATCGCGCCCAGTATTTTCAGGTAACACTTTATACGGAGTTTATAGTCATAAATATATATCTATTTATATGTTTATACAGGCAACCGCGCCAATACGGGTTAGGTTCTAGTCAGCAAAGTGGAGCGTGATCACACAGCAGAGCAAACTACCTTAAGTCAAGAAATTGATTTAAAAAAACAATCTTATGGTAATCAACTGACACTGGTAGCCCCTCCCGCCTCGTCAGTCCTGTCTCAGCATGCCTTCCTCCCGGCCGGGCATGCTGATATGTTAATGTTACCATGGACTGGAAATTATGTCAACTGTGTGTCCGCTTCCCCATTTCTATCAATGTCACGGTGCAAAGTGATCAGTACTACTTCTACGAAGTAGTACGGATCTGCAACTACTTCGACAGGAAGTAGCCGCATGTGTGGTGACACACGTCAAACAGTACGGCAGTCACGGGACGGCGCGCTCACCGAGACCGCGCCGAATCGGCGCCGCTTCCTGGTGCCGACACCGGCGCCGGCGCCGGCGGCGGCGGGCGCCGCCGAGCTCGATTCGGACGTCACCGACTCCGCGTCGTCGTCGTGGCTGCTGCTCAGTCGCTTCCGCTTTGGCATCCTGCGTGGACGGCGGCGCGGTCAGTCAGAGTCGGTCCGGGTCAGCCCGGGTCAGCATATTATATATTAAAGCATATTATCTAGCTGGGGAAGAGCCATAAGTATTGTTCTCAAACAAAATTCACAATGTTCACCTGCCATTAGACAAATATACTCATAAGTGGCCAGTAAAATATACTCCAATTTAGACATCAGTTTTATAGCATAACCATAGGTCATTCTTGCACTAACACTTGTAACAAACAGACTGCAAAACATGCATGTTACACAAAACACATATATCATAGCTGTGACATCTCTTGCACAGCTGTGATCTCTGGTAAAACTGTGACATCTCTGGAGTAGGTTTGATATCACAGCAAAGAAGCTGCCAGGGTTTCATGCATAGTCATGTGAGGACAAATTTGGAGTATTTGTGCCTGATATAACCAGTGCAGCAACACAATCTCCATATCTGCAAAAGGTTCCAGGCCTGGCAAGATATTCTGAGGAGGTTTGATCCTCCTGTCTCAAATTTTCCTAATGACCTAACTTCTAATTGCACCAACTGACTGCACTAATAGCCCTCACCACTCCACTTGAGAAAGGGCAGAATCAAACTAAATTTACCTGTTACATTACCAAATGCATCAGCATTTCATCAAAAAGCATAACATGTCATGGCTTCTGAGCTGCTTCAATGAGACTAGCCTGTATGACATGCAGATGTTTGTGGGTGGTTTATGTGATCAGTGCAAACAGCAGAAACTGTAACACACTAAATGCTCCATGCTTACAAAAAAAAAATTGTCTGAGTGCCTCAATCTAATTGGTGGAACTCTGGCTAGCAGGGGGGGGGGGAGGGAGGGGGGTTACATGAGCAGCTGCATGCAGTCCTGGACAAGATAACATCACAGCAGTGAAGACAACTATGATCCAGTTCACAGATATGTGGTTCATTTAGCTTTGGGGATTGCCAGATTTACAAAGTGTCATTCTGTCATTGTGTTATGTGTCATGGTGCATTTTCTGGCTCCTCCCAATCTCTGCCTGACCTCAACACCTGACACAAGGTAGGCTGAGCTGTACCAAAATAATGTGAGCTACCCTACTTGAGGAATTCTGGCCCCTAAAATTCAAAATCAGCCTGAAATATCATTGTTTTGCACAAGTCCTGCTCCAACAAGATCTTGTCCCAACCTGCCAACAATTGGTACCTACAGATCAGAATGGGCCTCTGCAGGCCACAATGTGCTCCCACAGTAAATAATGAGCCTTTTGTAGGCTCAGAATAATCCTCTTTTGGTTACAGTGAATCCTAAAAGGACCAGAATGAGCCCTCAACAGGCCAGAATGGCCTTCAACAGGCTTACGTAACCCCTTTACAGTTCAGAATCAGTTCTTGACATACCAGAACGTACCAACCAACCATACCAACAGGCTCTCCGAGTTGGGGGGAATCGGGGGAGACAAAACGGCACCATACTGCAGCTTTCAACTTGGGAGGAGCTGTCTCCACTGCCCCTCCCCCTGACCACTGCAACTGTGCTCTGAGTGAAATATTTTAAACCAGACATGTTCAGGGTATATTTATTTGCAGTTTGCCACCTATGCCCAGAATTTTTTCACTGAGGTGGTTCTTGAACCTTCAGGCACATGGACAGTTCTCATTACATTTTGGTAAATTATAATGAACTACAAAATAACAGTGTATCAAGAGCTCAATCAGGAATAGGGGCAGAAAGCTGAATATTGACTGACTGTCATTGTTCAAGGGCATTACATCCAAAGTCTGCAAAAATAATCCATTGTGATGGAGGCTCTCAGCACTGAAATTACATCATGCATGCTATTAATTGAAGTCAAGCCTACCTGTGCTGAATTTCTTTATGCCCTAAATTTCAAAATATTCAAAGGGTAATTTTCTTGAAATCACTCTTGATGTAGTTCCCTGGCATGTTAGGGCTTTTTGCTGAACCTGGTCTCAGTGACACACCAAACTCTGGGCTTAGATTTACTGTGCACACACCGAAATTGTTGCTGAGATGTCACTGCTGCACCAGACGTATTCAGCATGGTGTATGCGTTTTTACAGCCTAACATTGTTTCTCACCTGCCAAATACTTCGCAGTAGGTATGTCCTCTTCCTACCTGCCAGCTCTCAAGTACCTATCTCAGTACCTGTTTGGATGTTAAGTACAAGCTGCACTCAAAAGGCATCAGGACTAGTCCGACCAAAAAACTGTACTTCCCCCTTTATATAATTAAATGGCGTACACCACAGCACATCCCGGCAGTCACAACTCAATCTCCGGACCCGGAACGTAAGCATCGCACTAGTGCATTATCTTGAATTCATTCATTTTAAAAGAAGAAAAACATCAAAGCAGGCATTCCTGGGCGCACTCTGAGGCGAAGTCAATTAGTTTGGCGTCACAATTGCTCAGGGAACAAATCAGCTGCCTCCTACTGCTATTTTCCACCAAACTGTGGAACTTTTCAGCTATTAAAACTACCAGCATATTCCAAAATGATTTGCGTTATTATGAAATAATGATGTTGATTGGCATCACATGGCATCATGTTATTGCGGCATACTACGACCACAATTTGTATTAGGGCCCGACGGTAGTCTTTATTCACCCTCGTCCATGGAGTTCCAACAACCGCCACCTCCAAGATATCTCCGAACACTTGTGCGTTAAACCCACGCTAAAAAACGGCACTCCCAAGTCGCTTATTAGCTTCGTGAGGCAGTGGCACAACTTCCAATGCAACCTTTAGCAGGTCAAACCAGGTCAAGGTGTCGGTTTTGAGCTTTATAGACCCGTCGTCATTACATCGAGAACTGATAAGGTTGCGGCAAGTCACGGCCTTACGAAAGACGGCATTGAAGAGCCTATGAAGAATTTGATTGGACAACCGCAAGTGAACATCGACGTAGGTGGCTTGCATGTCATCAGATCTAAGGGGCGAAGACACAGCTGCCTCCTGCTCGGACGCACACCTGCGGTCAAGCCGGGCTGATCGGAAGCAGGCCTTGATACCAACGAGCCCAGCCAGGATTTGGCACCGCTGCAATACCACCCGCCATCGCTTAACACGAACGGTGCCAGTGTAATGGCAATGTGCACGAGTGGAGATGTGAACCGGACCGTATTTTACCTGGTCCGAAACATTCGAAAAAAGACTATAAAGATGTTGAGGAAACGTTTCCCGGTCGTACAGCTGTCGAGCCAGGGCTCCCATGTCATCTACAGACTACAAAGTGACGGTCAAGTCATCTGAAAGTTTGTTCGAAGGAGCGTTCGTGACCTCAAGCACGAGCGGCGGTTTGAGCTGGTCCGCCGCGGCCGAGCGGGTTCCGGACGCCACCAGTCAAGTTCAACAGGCCAACAACAGATGGTTCCACTGCTTCGGAACGAGTCCTTGACTGCCTGCTAAACACCAGGCAGCAAGAAGGCGGTGGGAAACGCTTTAGCGCGTTCTCTCGGTGTGGCTCGGTTTTCTGTAAACTAGGGGTGTGGGGGCCAGGGCGTGCTTGTGAAAGGCGAGGAGGGGCTGCCGCCAGCTGACCAGCTGGAGGGCGGCCCTCCGGCAGCGAGGGATGGAGGTGGCGGGCTGAATCCCGGCCCTCGGCCCAGCTGATCCCGCCGCGTCGGGCCAGCTGATCTGGCCGCTAGTCCAGCACGTCAGACAAAAACAAGGCTGTGATACACTGCCGGCGGTTTATGAAACTTTCGCAAAATTACCGCCATTCCGTCATCTCGTTGGGAATTTTGTTCATTGCTAGAAATGCTACGAGTTTTTGGGCGACTTACCCCAGGCAGCATTGTTACGGCTATTCGCCGAACTAACGACATTTTTATGCATGTTATGGAAGTTTAGAATGATATCTGACGTTTTTGGAAAGGTTTGACTAAATCAAGTATAATTATGTTTTAACTGGTCGGCATTGTTCACTGCGCTTTTGCGTTAAAGGATGTAAATAGTAGTGGCGTTCAAAATCGTTTTTCATGCACGATTTATTTAGAATAAGTCCATCAGGAGGGGCGCCGGAAGCGTTCAAGAGTGTGGCAGCAACCACTGCTGCTTACAACAGTGCTAAGAAGTCATGCCTTTGCAGGAGGTTTTTCTGAACGGCTCTGTTTTCAAGGACAGGGGCTCGCGAGTTGCGCTCGTCGTGGGGGGGAGGGGGGGGGGCAAAACAAGTGCAATACTTTGCGCTATAGTTCAGTGCCCTGTGTCAACAAGGGGAAGACTGAAAAAACGGCAAAATTTGTTAGCTCCACACTAGCAGAGCTTTGAAGAAGGCTGTCGCCTTCCATTGACAAGTGCTGCTTGTGTTAAGCCACCAAAACATGTCAGCAGCAGCAGCTCCGTCACGACTAGGTGACCTCTGGCGCCCTACGCTGGTAACAGCAGGGATGACGCAGCAGATTGACGGCTGGCGCCCGGGGGCAGGAGCGGCGGTGACCTCGGGCTCCCTCGTTGGCAACAGCAGCGGTGACGCGGCAGGCCGGCGGCGATGGCGCAGACGGCGTGAGGCGAGATGGAAAGAGATAACTAGCTCGCGAGCGGCTACAAAACACGGAAAACAAAACGTTCAGCTATTTACCACGGCTATCGGCACATCGATCAGGTTATTCTTGACGGACGTCTGAAGGAGAAATGAAAATGTGGAAATCAGAAGAAGAAGTCTATGAGGATCGTTGGGACGATACATCAGGTTATGTTTGTACGCACGTCTGGAAGTGTGTAGCAGGTATATGACTAGTTGAATCCACTAAGTGCTGGAGGAACAAGCAGGCAGACCTTCATGCAAAGCTATATTCATATTGATCTCGGTTCGACAATTCAAATGTAGGTGTCATGTAGCGCTTGTGCTTTTTCCCAAATGTAGCTGTAGGTATTTAGAACAGCGATGCAACAGAATATTTACAATAGCGAACAGCCTATGTCAGCTAGCGAAGTCTGCAGAATAAACGCGTCGGCTTTACAGCACTATAGGACTTACGAAACACGACGAGCATTACCGAGTATGTGCCTGTGCCTCCTGGAGAACCAAATCCTTAAAAACATGAGCCTGAAAGCACGTATATACTGCAGATATGTCGATGGCATGTTTGTTGATGTTAGAGACGAAGCCCACCGTCATCAAATAAAGGCTATTATACGGCGGCAAACGTTGGTACGATTTACAGCTGACCTGAGTGCCGACAACCATTTACCATTTTTGACCTCAATGTGGACGCGAATAACGAATCTTTTGTCGCGAAAGTGCACCGCAAACCCACTGTTGCTGGCAAATGTATAAACGCAGCAAGCGAATGCCCTGAGCCTTACCGCGCGGCCGTCATCCGGTCGTTTGTACGTGCTCTAAAATATTGCTCCAGCTGGTCCAGCACGCACCACGAACTTGAACGGCGCGAGCCATCGTTCGTTAATAACGGCTGTTCCAACACCGGAAATGACGAAGAGGTCAAGTCCTCCTGGAATCGATGAAACCAAAAATCATTCAGCAAGAAACCGGTCCATAATTTTTTTGTCCAAATCAAATGTCTCTTGGCATATCAGGTGCAAACGAGGACACGGAAACGAGACTCACTAGTACAAGAGCAAGACAACTAGTAGCCTTGCAATGAAAGACAGCCTGACAGCTGACCAAAACCAATTAAAGCGCAGATTGAACGATTTTCGCCTGCCAGACAACAAACTACAGCTGACTTGAGATCCACACTAATATTTCATAAAGGTAGCACCGGTAAAATAGTAATATTAATAGGCACTGGTAATACAGCACTGACCCATAATCTTCACCACATGTCTTTTTGTCAAAGTTTTTTGGACTCTTGCAGGAATGAATCGTAGGCCTTCATTGATTCCGGTCAGGCTGGTGTCATATTTCGATAGAGCTTTATCGTGGATGGAATAATTGGTCAGACTATCGTCGTCGTCTCGTGTGTTAGTTTGAAATTGCATGAAACTTAACTGATTTTGTTTGTTTACTTTCCTTTTTTGATTTAATTGACTCAAGTAGTTTCCGACACACTGCAACTTTATCCAATTCAGTTCTGAAATTCATCACTCACAAAACGCTTCAGCCAAAATCTCTTGGGCGTTTACGTGGTTGACTGTGGAAAGGAACATCAGCTTCAAGTACACTCAAAATATGCAACTGATTGTTTGATGTGAGTGCACTGTAAACTGGTGTTGCGTTTGTTAGGAGACGTTTTCCCCGCGAGCCGGCCGGTCATCGCATTGGTCACCGCCCCAGGCGGCCTGCCGCATGGGCGGGTCCAGGGGCGCTAACACCTCCCCTCCCCCCCCCCTCCACAAAAGAACTCGTGTCCCACATTCTCCCCCCCCCCCCCCCCACCACAAGAACTCGCAACGAAGCCAAAACAAAACACAACAACAAAAACAGTTTGTACAACGTATCACAATCTGAACTGCGTCTTCTCCACGCACTTCCATTTCAGCTCCTCAGCTCAGCTCAGAGGGACGGGTGCCGGAGCTGCACCAGCCATGGGGGAAGGCGCCCGATCAACCGGAGGCATCCCTCACGGGTGAGGTGGATACCGTCCCCCCCCCCCGCTCCCCCCCCCCAAGCAGCTCCGCTCCGGGGTGAGCCAGTGGCGCCGTCTGCCCTGCTCGTCCCATCGCCCCATCACGGTCAGCGACCGCCCGACAGAGAAGAAGCCCACTCGAGGTCCAGACAGCGACGCCAGCTGGCGGTCGAGTCGGAACTCCGCCGTCTTCTCCCACGCCGCCGTCGCGTCGACCCGGGGACGTGGCACGGGCCCCAGAATGACGATGTGGTGCCTTTAGGCGGTCTCCGACACCGCTGCCCTGATCAGGCTCATCGGGGCCGCGCTGATCTTGTCGTTCCGGGCGTAGATGTCACTCTGGCCAAGCTAGAAAACGACCGGTTCCCTCGGGACCCCCGCTTCGATGAGACCTCCTCCCACAGGTCCACGGTCTCCTGCAGGAGGCCGGCCTGGCGTGTCCAGGTGTTGCCACCTGCGGCCACGCTCATGGCCTGGACCCCGCGAGCCGGCCGGTCGTCGCACAGGTCATCGCCCAGGTGGCCGGCCGCACGGGCGGGTCTAGGGCGCTACCCCCCCCCCCCCCCCCACACACACACACACAAGAAACCCGCGCCCCACGCTTTGTTGACTGCCTAAGAACATGACGTAGTTTTACCGCATGACTTGCCATTGAACTCAACTTGTTACAAAGCGATTCCGTCTTCAAATCTTCAGAGGTGTGTTATGCGTACGACATGCGTCGTGCTTAACCTGAAACGTTTGCAAGAAAGGCGGCCAGTATAGTATGCGTGACTTATATGAGATGGGTGGCACTCAGCGCACGGAGTTCAGCGTCGCAACCCGCGTGGCTACGCCCAATGTTTCATTCACCTGAACCATTCATACCGTCAACACATTGAGAGGTAAGAGTGACAGCCAGAATATGTATGAGGGATGGAGTGGGTTGTCTGCGTTCGGGTAATGGATTGAGGTGAGTAGAGATGCTTACCCGACGGTTGTTGGAGGATATTGGCCTTTGATGCTTCAAGCACTAGACCAGGAG
>NW_023596576.1:40616329-40674427 GCF_011947565.3 Pollicipes pollicipes | reverse complement strand
GAGCGGTGTCTCCAGAGGCACGCCGTGGCCTCAGATGGGCGTCCTGCCCGGCTGGAGGGGGCGCCGCGCGGAGCTGGCCGGTTACCGCCGCCCGAGACGGTCTGCTGGCCCTGAGAGTGCTCCCCCCGCCCCCCCCCCCCCCGCCCACCGGACCTCGTCGATGTTAGGCTGCGTGTACGGTACAAGATGGATCCTTTCACGCCGTCGAATGGATGTAAGGATGGGTGGGCGCGTGTGGCCAGGCGGATGAATGGATGCTCACGCTTGGACGAATTCAATAGGTCGGGATGGCTTGAGGGGAATTCTCCGCATTCCTGTGTCAGGCTTCCCACGCACCAATTTGTGGTTGAGATGTTAACGTCGTTCGTCATGAAGTAAGTTAACTTATGCATTCTTCCGTTTGGTTTCGACGACCGTCTGATGTTTTTCCCACGTTCGTCCGACTTTGTTTTGAACAAAGATGAAACGGATGTGATCCACCAAATCTTTTATACTATTCTATGTAGAAATTTGCGGTCAGTACGGTGTACTCTCCTCATTCGTTTAATATGCATACTAAATGGCGTAATGATAGACATATGTGCATGGACATATATGTCTTTCAGCTGGAGCATTCGTGTACAACAATTTCATTTTCTGCAATCGTTTTGCGAATTGTTGACTGTGACGTCCCATAAGAGACGAACACCACTAAGTGGTACTTCATTGTGGCAGCTGTTAGCCAGTGGCGTTACAGCCGAAATCAAATCGTAAAATGGCAATATTTTCTTTTGAGACTAGAGGGTGGAAACAACTTTTTTGTTGTGGCTCAGTTTTGTACTGGTTCCAGGGAGAATGAGATACAAAACGGTTATGTAGTTTAAGTCTTTTGCAGGACTCAATTTCGCACATTCTACGATATAACTTCCCCCCTTCATTTTCCTTTCTCGAATTTGAACTACTCGAAGGGTCCCCTCGAGAAAATCTCGCAAGAAGCAAAGCGAAAATATGAAGAGGAAATGAATGTTTCGCGTGGTGAGTTTGTCCTGAATGAAGCTTCCCCAGCACCAGCCGCAACTTACAACCTTGACACGTGGTGCCGCATCATGCCCTTTTACGGCACGACAGAAATCCTTCTGGAATTATGTCTTTATCGCGCTGCAAAGGGCGATGACAAAATTACTTCGTGAGCTGAAACATCACTGCTTAATGATCGTTTCGGTGTGCCCAAATACAACCTTACCCAGCATTACAAGCCCGGATGCCGGCCGCTCACAAAAACATGCCCTGTTTAGGGTGCGACGCAAAACGACATAGATGCCAAAGCGCCCTTAAACATCAAACCACCAAACCACTACTGAGATGTATATAGGCGCGAATGTATGTATGCGCGCCTTGCTTGTGAGGCGATGAAAACCATTTGGAATGTGTTGTCCATACAAGAACATCCCTCTGAACAGCGCCAAGAAGAGCAGGCTGGATGATAGGCGTGCGGCTCACGAAGCCGGCGGGTCCAGCCGCGTCTGGTGAGACACGTTGCGCGGCTTCCGCCTCGGCCGCCGGCTCCGGGCGGCTCCCACGGGAGCCTGCGCACCCGACGCGGGAGCCCACCATCCCGGACGCTCTCACGCCGGCTCCGGCTCCTTGCAGGGCAAGTACGTGGAGATTCCAATTTAGCAGCGGCGGCCAGCCCATCGGCGGCAAAATCTCCAACTTTCTGCTGGAGAAGTCGCGTGTGGTGCACCAGAACGAGGGCGAGAGAAACTTCCACATCTTCTACCAGCTGCTGGCTGGCGGCACCAACGACATGAAGCGTACGTGCTCCGTGTGTGCCGGGAGCTGCGCCGCTTGGGGTCGCACGCTGCTCGCTCAGCTGTTTTATCCGGATCTGATCCGTTACTATCTGCACGGGATCGCGCCGCAGTACGCGTACATCCAAGCCGGTTTGAGATGCGTGGATCTTAGGATTCTGTGGCATTCACTTTTACCGGACAGATCTTGAAGCCAGCGCGGCAGTGAGTTCTTGGTTCGTCGCTGGTACACGTGAACTGACCAAGTAGGCTTGTGCGAGAATATCGTTATTTCGGTGGAACGATTGCTGTAAGCCTGCAGGCGGACTTTTATAGAAAATCCTACGGCGTCACCTCAGCGGTGTTCTCAGTCGTAATTGTGAAACTAGTCCTGCAGGATGGAAGCTTGCCGTTAGGGCAGTGGTACACCCGTCATCCGATTATTTTTTAAAGCCTTTCACAACCTAAGACATACTTCTAATCGTAATTAAAATCAGTTGCCTGAACAGCGATGACGACATCTAATTACCGACCTGCAATGTATTGCGCTTGGTACGATCAAGCTAAGGGAAAACCCGTTAAAGTAGCGGATACTATGCAGGTTTGCACGGGGAATTACTTAACGTTCTGTTGCGGGATTACCATCACCGTTGGTATCAAGGGGCACAATAAACCCTTCTGTTCCTACAATGCGATGTAGCTCCCCACTTCGGAGGAGACATTCTGCGCGGCTGACCGTCCCGCGTCTTCACAGAGGACTTGGGCCTGACGACCCCGGACTACTTCGCCTTCCTCAACCAGTCCAGCATGTACAAGGTGGACGGCACGAATGACGCCCACGAGTTCCAGGAGACGCTCAGAGGTGCGGCCCGGAACCGTCGCGGCGGGGTACTGACGTCCCGCGCGGAGCTCCCCCCCCCCCCCCCCCTGCAGCGACACACTCAACCAGGCTGTGGTGACCGCCGCATTGCTGAAAGGCTGAGTCATGTTGTAGTGAAGGCCCCGTTTGAGTCACGTGAACATGTGATAACCGCGTGCGTTGCGGAAGGTCAGGGCTCAGAATGACCGGACCTGTTGAAGGTATGAGAGCGTCCTGGAAGGCGTGTCCTCAGAACCGCACACTATTGCATTGGTATGGGTGCTTGCGGTCGTTTACTGGGAGGGGGAGGGTGGAGGCTGCAGCACACAGGGCTAGAATGTCAGATTGGGATCGGTAGTTCGTCGGTTCCAGATGCATTAAATGCCGTCCGGTGCACTGGCCACCAAAGAGCGTCAGTGGGCGTCAAAGATCGCGACGCTGATGGTCGTAACAAAGTTACATGTACCTGACAGCAATCATAGGTGCATCGCATTTATAACCTGGGAGGTGTCCTGCCCTGGAGGCAGTCCGCTGCAACATCATCATGAAATGACCATTGTAGCATTCACACCAGCCCTGAGCTGTTAGCTCCACTCCCCGGCGCCAGCGCCCTGGCGCGGCGCGCCCGGGTGCCGTGAGCTGACCCGCCGCGCTACCGCAGCCATGTCGGTGATGGGCCTGTCGGAGGAGCAGCAGATGGAGGTGCTGCAGGCCGTCGCCGCCATCCTCCACATGGGCAACGTGCCGTTCGCCGAGCACGGCAACGACGCGCGCGTGGAGGGGCGCGAGTACCTGTCGTACCCGGCCTACCTGCTGGGCGTGGCCGAGGAGGCTCTCGAGAAGAAGCTGCTCAGCCGCGTGTTCGACAGCCGCTGGGGCGGCCAGGCGGACCGCATTGATGTCACGCTGAACGTGGAGCAGGCGTGTTACACGCGTGACGCCTGGAGCAAGGCGCTCTACTCCCGGCTCTTCGACTTCCTGGTGAAGGTAGGGCGGCGGTGGCGGCGGCGGCGGCGGCGGCGGCGGCGGCCCGTGTGGAGGGGAGGGGCGGTGCTACACGCCTGCTGCGGACGGGGAGGGGGGGGGGGGGTGGAAGGGCGGGTTTGCTCAGAAGTGATAGAAGGAGGAACGGAAACTCTCCACTCTGAGGAATGAGAAGTCGTGTTGTGAGTTGTTGTATGGCGTCCGGACTTGAATGCTTGCGCAGTGAAAGATTTCAGCTGCATTTACTCTGGTTATTGGAGCTAATTTTGTCTGTCTGATGGTTTCAGACCGTGAATGATGCGATGCATACTCAGACAGAAGGGCTGAACGTTGGCATCTTGGACATCTACGGCTTTGAGATATTTCAACGGAATGGGTTCGAGCAGTTCTGCATCAACTTCGTGAACGAGAAGCTGCAGCAAATCTTCATCGAGCTCACTCTGAAGGCCGAGCAGGTTTGTTTTCCTTCAAGTCCTCAAGATTTGCGTGTTTAAGTCGTCTAACTTTGTTTCTATGAAAGCGGGCTTAAACTCATCATTGTTCCTACATGTGGCTGCAATCGGCGCTGCTAGTTCCATGAACTAGATCAGGCGGAGATATCTAATTAGTGGGTCCAGGGCCATCCAGTCGGCCGCCGAGGCTAATCACGTCGCTGGAGCTCCCGCTGCAGCTGATGCTGTTGACCATGCCGCCGGCAGGAGGAGTACGTCCGCGAGGGTATCAAGTGGAGGCCGATCGACTACTTCAACAACAAGATCGTGTGCGACCTGATCGAGGCCAAGCGGCCGCCCGGCATCATGCTGGTGGTAGACGACATCTGCGCCAAGATGCACGCCGTCACGGAGGGGGCCGACCGTGACCTGCAGACGGTAATGCCCGCCCCCAGCCCCCCCCCCCCTCCCTCCGGTCACGCAAGGGCCGGACCGTGACGATGATGCTCGCTACTAGTCGTTAGTTATGGAGGCAGCCGACCGCAACCTGCTATCGACACCGACTACAGCTGCCATAGATAGAGAAAGTGACTCCCCAGCCACTGTCGCTGTGAGTCAGGGGATGAAAAGCGTGACTCGTGTGAAAACGCGAGATATGCTCCACAAATAATTCCTCTATTTCGTCCCCCCGCCTGTGGTGCCCGTTTCATGCCCGCCACGCCCACAGACGCCTGCTACGCTGTTTCCAATACGTTAACTGGCACCATGGGCCATTACCAGTAGTTGTGTTACATGCAGCTGTCTCCCGCATTTCAGTCAGGCATTTCCCTTCGTTAGCATCATAACAAAAAGAAGAGGGCTTTCCAAGGGTGGTGGCAGCTCCACAACGGTCAGCTTCTGCAATGAGCCCCATAGTCATCACAATGATTATGTAAACGACAGCTGCACACGTCCAGTAGCGCAGGCTGGAGACTCACGCCTGTGAGTGGATGTGTGCTGTTGTAATTGGCCGGCCTTAAGGACTGCCCCCGCGCCACAGCACCTCGACTCTGTGATGAGCAGCCACCAGCACTATGAGAGGAACAAGGAGGGCTTCATCATCCACCACTACGCCGGCAAGGTCAGCTACGATGTGGACGGCTTCTGCGAGCGCAACAGGGACGTCCTTTTCAACGACATCGTGGAGGTGATGCAGTCCAGCACGAGGTACGTCGAGGTCAGATGCTGCGAAGCCCGAACGGATCGTTTGGCAGGTCCCATCTGCCTCCGCGCATCGGTTATCCTCGCTCTTCGGGAACCGCTTATCATCTGTCAAGGGCTGGTACTCCCCGCGGCGTCGGCACGCCCGGAAGGCACCGACCGCGGCGTGCACTGCAGACGGTCTGGAAAGCAAGGTTCACATAACGCAGTAGGACAGGGATGGGAGGGAGGAGGCCCGCGTCCCGGGACCCAACCACAGTGTCGCGCGACGCTGGCGGAGGCGAGGGGCTTGGAGAAGCAGCCGCTTCATGTCGCACCGCTGAGCGAGATGTGCTGTATTGTATACCATCCTGTTTGCGCTGCGTGCGGCATGTGTTAGCAGCACCAAGCTATCGAATCGTGTCAGATTTCACTCGTCTTTTGTGATAGTTATTCACCTGATTAATACGATTGCTATGATTTGCATACCGAGCCTGTGTAGTTCGGCAAACCTTTCGAGTGGCACTGAAATGATCTTACACTCGGCGATCACTCTTGGAGACATCGCTACGGAAGTATGTACGCGCGCTGTGTGCGCTGCCAGCTCTTAGACATGCGCCGCTGCTGGCAGTGAGTTCTTGCGGAGCTTGTTCCCGGAGAACCTTTCCAAGAGCAGCAAGTCGCGGCCGACCACGGCTGGCTCCAAGATCCGCGGCCAGGCCAACATCCTGATGGACACGCTGATGAAGAGCACGCCGCACTATATCCGGTATGACTGGCGGCTGTGCTCACGGGCCGATGAAAGCAGTGACTGCAGAAGGTCCTGTTTGGACTTTGGCGGGGTAGCGGTCACTGGAAGGCACTGTTTGTTGTTTTAGCGGGGGATGGTTAGTATTGGCCGACACTAGCGAACTGGCGAGATTATTGTGCATTGATTAACCGTCTTCAGGGCACTAGGAACTTTCTCTGCATCGAACAGACAATAGTGTTCCGTGCTATTTCCGAGACTTTCGAAGTTTGCGTGGAAAATCAAAACATCCAACCTCTCCACATGAGCACCACGCGGCCGTGCCTGACGACCGCCTTGTGGGTCTCTGGCAGCTGTATCAAGCCGAACGAGACGAAGCGCGCCGGCGACTGGGAGGAGAGCCGCGTCAAACACCAGGTGGAGTACCTCGGACTCAAGGAGAACATCCGCGTTCGGCGCGCCGGCTTCGCCTACCGCCGGCCCTTCGACAAGTTCCTCAAACGGTGAGCTTCGACAGAGAGAGGAACCTCGACAAGTCCCTCAAACGGCGAGCGGGTCGTCGACGCCAGGCGCCGGCTGTCGACGCCAAGTCCCCGTATTTGTTTTCGTTTGGGGGTGAGCGGGAAGGGGCTGTGGGTTTGTTTTGGCTAGCCACTGAAATGGACTGTGTTTGAGGTCAAGCTTCAACAATAACCCACAAAGCACAAAGCGAAGGGTTGAAGCCCACAGTCATACCCAAACGGATCGTGGGAAGACCGACGCGGTGTGCACAGCGCTTGAAGGGCGGCCGGCCGTACCGGCGTGAGTAGTGCCTCGGAGACCGACTCGGAGCGCGGCGTCGCCGCTGCCCGGCTGACCTGGTGCCGTCACCCCGCTGACCCCGCGCTGCCGGCAGGTACGCCATCCTGACTAAGGAGACGTGGCCGGGGTGGCGCGGCGACCCGCGCGACGGCATCCACCGCATCATGACCGCCGTCCGCATGGACGACGACCAGTTCCAGCTGGGCAAGACCAAGGTGTTCATCAAGGCGCCGGAGTCGGTGAGAGCGGCGGCCGTGCCTCCTGGCGAGGGTGACAGCTGGTTGGTTTGACGTCTGACAGCTACTGTAGTGGATGCGGATGAGCATGTACATGCTGGGCAGTTTTCTCTGGACGTCATCTCAGGGCGGTTTTCTCTGGACGTCATCTCGGGCAGTTTTCTCTGGACGTCATCTCGGGGCAGTTTTCTCTGGACGCCATCTCGTTCAATGGCCGAAATTTTCTGCCCCTGCGTCTGGCGAAATGGTTAAAACTGGAGTGGTTTTGGATAGCGTGGCTCGTTTTTCCGCGTGAACCTCCCACAGTAGGCGTGACCGCCTGCTCGCCTGTGCTGTCAGCTGTTCCAGCTGGAGGACATCCGGGAGCGGAGGTTCGACGGTTTCGCCCGGGTCATCCAGAAGGCGTTCCGCCGCTACTTCGCCGAGAAACAGCGCCAGAAGCAGCGCAAGGAGGCGAGCGACCTGTTCTACGGCAAGAAGGAGCGCCGTGAGCACTCGATCAACCGGTACGCCTAACAGCCGCGGGTGCTGGGACGTGCCGCAGTTGACGCATGCTACTTTTTTTGTAATTTGTGACTGCCGACACAGATGGTTTGCAATTGCAAAAGCTGCGTTTGCTGTCACTGGTGTTGTGCGGTTAAAGTGGCTTTGTTTACTCGGCTGGGCGATGCGTTTGCAGCAGCTGTTTCAGTGTGCTCTCTTGTGAGTGGCATGGGCGCCGAAAAATGTTAAAATTCCTATAGGATGGGGAGGCTCCAGCCTCACTCGGGTTATCCATGTTAGCCTTGATTGTATTGTATCTGTGTTGGGTATGGTGCACAAGAGCAATGACTGCACAATAGCACGCGTTTCCTGCTATCATCTCACACCTGAGATGTCCTATTTCAAGATAAGACAGTTATTCATCCAGCGCATGTAATTGTCGTGCTAGTCAGCGTCTCTGACGCAGTAGCCCCGCGAGCCGCTCTTGGCGTCGGCTGGATCCCCCTCCCCCTGTGACCGGTGACCGGTGACCGCGCCGCCTCAGGCACTTCGTCGGAGACTACATCGGCATGGACGACCAGCCCGGCCTGCGAGCGCTGATCGGCAAGCGGGAGAGGATCGAGTTCGCCGAGACGGTCGTCAAGTATGACCGGCGTTTCAAGGTCAGTACCGTGCCGCCGCTGTCGACGGCCGGGGCGAGTCTCGGACTGGGCCGCCCGCCGGCCGACGACTGCGCGTTAGCGGAGATGACCGCGGAGTTAGCAGAGACGACCACGGGGTTCGCGAGACGACCGGGGGGTTGGCAGAGACGACCGCGGGGATAGAGGAGTGCACTCAGGTGGCGAAAAGAGGTTTAAATGGATTTGCCCATGTAAAGCTGTGGTGCTTGCATCTTCATCGAATTTGTATCGTGGCGTACACTTTGCTGGAGCCTGCGTTCCGCGCATTGTGTCAGCGGTCAGCGCTGCAGGCTTGATGCCCCAATCTCTCCTCTCTCTGTCTCCTCTCTCTCTTCTCTCTCTCTCTCTCTCTACTCTCTCTCTCTCTCTCTCTCTCTCTCTCTCTCTCTCTCTCTCTCTCCTATCTCTCTCTCTCTCCTCTCTTCTCTCTCTCTCTCTCTCTTTCTCTCTCTCTCTTCTCTCCTCTCTCTCTCTCCTCTCTCTCTCTCTCTCTCTCTCTCTCTCTCTCTCTCTCTCTCTCTCTATCTCTCTCTCTCTCTCTCTCTCTCTCTCTCTCTATCTCTCTCTCTCTCTCTCTCTCTCTCTCTCTCTCTCTCTCTCTCTCTCTCTCCTCTCTCTCTCTCTCTCTCTCTCTCTCTCTCTCTCTCTCTCTCTCTCTCTCTCTCTCTCTCTCTCTCTCTCTCTCTCCTCTCTCTCTCTCTCTCTCTCTCTCTCTCTCTCTCTCTCTTCTCTCTCTCTCTCTCTCTCTCTCTCTCTCTCTCTCTCTCTCTTCTCTCTCTCTCTCTCTCTCTCTCTCTCTTCTCTCTCTCTCTCTCTCTCTCTCTCTCTCTCTCTTCTCTCTCTCTCTCTCTCTCTCTCTCTCTTCTCTCTCTCTCTCTCTCTCTCTCTCTCTCGCTCTCTCTCTCTCTCTCTCTCTCTCTCTCTCTCTCTCTCCTCTCTCTCTCTCTCTCTCCTCTTCTCTCTCTCTCTCTCTCCGCCTCCTTCTCCGTTTCTGTCTCTGTCTCTGTCTCTGTCTCTGTCTCTGTCTCTGTCTCTGTCTCTGTCTCCGTCTCCGTCTCCGTCTCCGTCTCCTTGACTCGCTACTGAATCCAGTGCCTAACGGGCCTTAATTCCGGTCAGATGCCGACCATACCGTTAACGGGCGTACGTGCACTGTGCACTTCTCAGGCGAGCAAGCGGGACCTGATCCTGACGCCCAAGTACGTGTACCTGGTGGGCCGGGAGAAGGTGAAGAAAGGGCCGCAGAAAGGTCGGCTGGTGGAGGTGGTGAAGAGGAAGATCGACCTGCCGTCGATAAGCCACATCTCACTCAGTCCATACCAGGTATGTGTGCTGTAGTGACCAGTCGGCGAGGGGAGGGGAGTTTGGCTCACCGTCGGTCCACACCCCAGCAGGAGGAGAGCTGTTGGACGCGCTGGGGATGGTAGATGCCGTGACGAACGAGCTGAGAGCTGTAGTACAGTTACACGATGATCGAATTGCGAGATACGGTTTCTGAGCGTTGACGATTCTACCAAAGAGTCCTTTTAGCTCCCTTAACATTGGGAACTGCTCTGAAACTCACGGCTATGGGTGATCCGTGTTATGTAATCCTTGAGGCTTTACGACGCACTCAGCGCTGAGACGATGTGGCGTCAGCTGCTTCTTATCCTGGTCGGAAAGACGGGCACTGCGGGGAATCGAGCTCCGCACCTCTGGTTTCCCAGATGTGTAGCTCAACCACTTCACTATGGGAGCACCAGACCCCAGACCCTTTGATGGATTATTGTGTTACGGAGAGGTTGATGGATGTTGATGTCATGTCGTGGATGAATGTGACTTCTTTTCTTGTCCCGCGCAGGACGACCTTCTGGTGATACACGTGCGGAACCAGTACGATAGCCTTCTGATGCTCAACTTCAAGACCGAGTTCCTGACGGTGCTCAAGAAGAAGTGCGATGAAAGCATTGGCTCGAACATCATCATCAACTTTGCAACACAGTACGATTTCCTTACCGGCTCATGCATATTGCATGGCCTCTATTCTTATTTGAAAAATCGCTGTTTTTTAGCAGTGACCGGTGACACTTAGAGAGAATTGCCAGCTCAATTATCTCAACAATGATACCACGTGCCCAAAGCGAGTTCACAGACCAGGTCAGTGCTTGTCAAATCGTCACCGATTATTCCAAAATGCAGCTGATCTTTCTCATCACGTGAGCAATGAGCGCAACAACTGTTTCCGCTCCTCGGCGTGTGGTGTGACCCAGCGCTCCCCCGGCGCCGCTGGGACGTCCTGACCGTCGGCCGCCCGCCCCTCCCCTCTCCCCCCTCGACGCCTGGTGTAGCTCAAGGTTCCCGGCGAGCCCGGTCGTGTGATGACCGGGGCCACGCGCCGCAGGGTGGAGTTCAAAGTGAAGAAGGAGGGCTGGGGCGGCGGTGGCGTGCGTCACGTGCACTTTGAGCGAGGTCAGGGCAACCTGGCTGTCATGAAGGTCAACGCCAAGCAGCTGACCGTCTCCATCGGCGCTGGACTGGACAAAAACTCAAGTGAGCCTGGACGCAGTGCGGCTTGTTGTGTCTGGTGGCAGGGCGGCAGTTGGCTTCAAGATAAAAGTCGTCAGATTTGAACTTGATTTGAATTGGTCGGATTTGAACTCGCCGTGGCCCTTGCGATTTGTCGGCTCATGATGTGGATGTGCAGACGGATACAGCTTGAATATGATCGCACCTTGCCGGGTCACGTACCGTTGCTTCTCCATGTTTTTCCCAATTGACGCTAATCGTGGAGCAAAGGTTATTTCCGCATCCGTTCTTTGTATTCGTACAAGTACATAGCGTCATGGTAGATGTAACCTGTCACAACAAGTAGTATGCCTCAATCTCAGCGTCGTAACAGCCGCCCCTTGCCCCGTGTGCTGCCACCACCGGGTCCGACACACTCTAACGTCCGCCGTCCGCTGCGCAGGGCCCTCGGAGACGCGGTCGACAGGGCGGCGAGACCCGCGCAGCCGTCTGCCGCAGCGACCGGCGCCGGGCGCGGGGCGCGGCCTGACACACCGCCCGTCAGTGCGGCAGGCGGCGCCGCCGCCGCCCAGCGGGCCGGCGCCGCCCGGCCAGCCGCGCGTCACGGCCGCCACCACCTACTCGATTCCGACGGGACCGGCGCGCGCCGTCAGCCCGGCGCGCGAGCGGCAGCGGCGCGGCCCGCGGCGGCCGCGGCCCCACCTCCGGCCGGCCGCCGGCGCAGGGCCAGCCGGCGCGCGGCCGGCCGCCGGCGGCCGCCGACCTCACCTTCATGCGTCCGCCGGACGCCGGTGTGGCCGGGTGAGCACCGGCGCTGCCGTCTCCTGATCTGGTGCCGTGTTCTACAGAGTGAAATTGTCCGTCCCCTGACCTCGTGTCGCGTTCTGCACTGTGAAGCTATTCGTTCTCTGGGGTTGTTCCGTGTTTTACAGCGTGAAGCTGTCGTTACCCGAACTTTGTTCCGTGTTCTGCAGTGTGAAGCTGTCCTTCCTCTAATCTTGTCCGTGTTCGACAGTGTGAAGCTGTCCTTCCTCTGATCTTGTTACATGTTATACCGCGTGAAACTGCTCTTTCCATGGCCGTGTGCCGTGTTCTACAGTATGAAGCCGTCCTTGCGCTGACCGTGTGCCGTGTTCCGCAGTGTGAAGCCGTCCTTGCGCTGACCGTGTGCCGTGTTCCGCAGTGTGAAGCGGGCCAGTGTGGGCCAGCCGGACAAGCCGGTGCCGGGCGGCGGGCGGCCGAAGCCGGCGCCCCGCCAGCCGGCGCTGCCCAAGTGTCGGGCGCTGTACAGGTGCGTCCCCCGACTGGACGACCTCTGTGCTCGGCTCACGTGCTAGCCGTCAGGGCAGGGTATCGTAGCTATTTTATTACTCATTGCGGCCTGGTATGATTAATACCCACCAGTGCTGCATTCGGCGGTGCCCTGTATTTAGTTGTACCAACTACGGCACTAGCGCACTTGACCGTAATACGTAACGAATCCATCACGTTTCCCTCGCGCTTTCGTTCAATGTCAGGGCAAAACGCGGATTGAATGAGAGTGTAACGATTCCAGAATAGGTTCCGTGAGTTAAAAATCAGGCGACCCAGTGTTAGTTGGAGGACGCATGAAAACCAATCTTTGATATTACAAACACGTCCGAATCCGTTTTGAGCAAATATGCAACCGCAACTACCACACCATCGCCGTGATTCGTCCGCGACCACAGCATGCTCACACGCCCGTTGGCTAGGCTACGCGGGAGGCCTTGACGGACATGGACGTTTGCGTTGCAGATACGAGGCTCAGGACGTCGATGAACTCAGCTTTGAGGAGGGCGAGATCATTGAGCTTGTGCAGGAAGGTGAGCGAGGCATCTGTAACGTCCGCGTATATTGAGGCAGACACGTGTTTACTTACGAGGGCCTGGGCTCCTGTCGCCCAATGACCACACGCAGCTGCCCCACACGGTCAGCAGCGTATATTCCCTTCCGAAGCTGTTGGATTACGTTTTGTTGAGTCCGCGAGGCGATGCCGGACAGCTCAGCCGCTCGTCCTGAAAACCGGGGGTCTGGGGTTCGATTCCGCGCGGTGCCGCCCTCCCGCCAGGCTGAGAAGCAGGCGACGTCATACGGCCTCAGCAGCCGAGTGTGTCGTGAAACCCCGATGACGACGTCACTGGCCAGCTGACAGGCCTCGCCGCTTCCCGCAGACGCGTCCGGCTGGTGGCACGGGAAGTTCAAGGGCAAGAAGGCCCTCTTCCCGGGCAACTACGTCGAGAAGATATGAGCGCGACCGCTCTCAGCGCCCGTGACTGAGCGTCACCGCTGGGTCAGACGCTGCAGCCGGCGCCGCGGCCTGGCCAGGAGCCGAGGTGGAAGGCCGAGAGCTTGCTCTTTAGCGGCGGGGTCACCCGCCGGCCGAGCTGGCACGAGCTGGCACGGCCAGAGCCCGCGGCGCGTCCGTGACCTCCCAGCACCGCACTCCTGTCTACACTCGTCTGTGATATAGCAGTGTTCGGGACAGTGCCCGGACCTCCCTCTCCCCCCCCCCCTCCCCTCCAGACGCGGAGGCCGAGCCGAACCCGCGGTCTGCGGCGGGGGGCGTTTGTTACGTGCGGCGCCGATAATGTCAAATCTGTTCCGACTGCGCGATAGCGCGGCGCCTGATTGTCCGGGTCGCCGGCGGTGTCTGCCTCCGCCCGCCCCGCGCGCCGCGTGCATTGTACGAGTACGTTACGTGTATCTTAGTATGCGAGAACCGACCGTAGCCTTCAAAACTGCCGTAATCTTGTAACGCATGGAGTGGTGTGCTGCTTGCCTGACCGTCTGCGACAGTTGACGACGGAAGTGCGGGTAATCGTCCCAGTAGTGCCGTCAGTCGAGGAGTTCGTGCCGCTCGCGCTAGTCCATCGAGATGACCCCGCGGTGCTCGGTGCCCTAATCCTCGCATGCACCGACGCGGTAATGTGTTCGTTCGTCGTAGTGTCCACGCACGTATAAAGTCGCTACGTATGAAATGGAGACGTGTATTGATTTCGGCAGGGAACGTGCAGCTGGCGGCGCGGCGCCGTTTGTACGATACGAATGTGGTGGGAGACACGGAACACGGCAAGACGGTAACCTGTCCCCAGCTATCCAGTGGTCCTGGGCACGAACAGATGTGATGTTTCTCCCTTCTCCCCCCCCCCCCCCCCCCCCACTCTCCCCGCCCCACCCCAAGAAAATCCCTTCCATGTCCGTCCGAACAACTGCAAAACACAGGCCACAACCGAGAACACTTCGCCTGGCTGCAAGCACATCCCCCCCCCCCCCTGGAACGCGCTCTACACGAGGGGCCGCCGCTGTGCTCCGTCGCTGTGTTCCGCCCGTGCTCCGCCGCGGCGGACAGCGTCCGCAGTGTCCAAGCTGCCCATACATCTGCGCCGGGCGCCCCCAGGCCGTCGGCCGCGGGCGTCAGTCCCGTCCCGACCTGAGCAGGGACGCTGAGCGGTCGAGGACCGGCGCCGCTCGGGGTCGTCGGATGGCCAGACACACCGCCGGCGGCCGGTGGGCCGCTCGTCTGAGACAACGCCCAGCAAAGGAGGACCAAAAGATGGCTGTGATTCGGAGAGGCTCCTCTGCCCCCCCCCCCCCCTTCCACCCCGCTGCCTTTTGGACGAACACGGCGTCGGTCCGGAACCCACATCCACAAGGCGCATCCACGCTTCATGAAACCTCTCACGCTCAGAGCAGTGACGCAGGTGGACCGCGGGAGCAGACTGCGGCAGAGGAGATCGAGACGGATGCCGGCACGCTGCCAGGGCCGTCCGCTTGGCCGCCCCGCACGCGCGAGCCCCGCAGCCAGCGCGCTCACAGGCGGCCGTCGTAGGCGCGCGAGATACCGAGCGCGTCCTTCATCAAGTAGTCGCGCAGGTGCCAGAGGGTCTTGACGACGCCGGCCGTGTCGGCCAGGCCGTCGGCCAGCCAGTGCGCGGGCAGCCGGGCCGTGTCCGGCACGGGCGTGGTCTCCGGGGTCGCCTGCAGCTGGCGCTCCCAGCCGCCCACGTGTGCCCGCTCCGGCTGCAGGGTCTCGATGTACCTGGCGGACGGAGGGCAGCCGGTCAGGGCGCGACAGTGGTGACGACTCGTCGACCGGGGAACGCTCATAGCGGGCGAACGGAGGGCGATGGGCGGCGCTGGAGCCGACGGACTGTGAACCAACAAGTGCCGCAGGTGACGCCGACGACACCCCGCCCGCCACACGTCCCACGTCAGCCGCGCCGCCCTGTGACGGCATGGGACGCCTCGCCGCCTCACCTGATGTAGGCCTCCGAGTGGAGCAGGCGCTGCGGCCGCGCCGGCACGGCCACGAAGCGCGGCTCGGGCGCGCCCGTGCTGCTGGTCGGCGTCGAGACCCCGGAGCCCGCCTGGGCGCGCGTGCCGGCCGCCGCGCCGCCCGCCGACGACGCCGCCGCCGCCGCCCGGCGCGCCACGAACTTCCTGCGCGTCGGACGCCGCCGTCAGCACAGCCATGCATCACCAGCTGCCACACTAATGAAAGCACGCGTACTCGACACTGCCGCCGCTTTCCTTCGTCTCCTGTCGCACCCGGCCCCGCGGCATCACGCGGCCGCCCGTGGCCCGGCTGACGGCACGTGTGCACACGTGCGCCGCCGCTCACCTGCCACGCTCGTGGGCGGCCAGCACGCGGCCGTTGTTCTTCTGGATGTGCACCTCCTTGACGTGACGCATGAGCCTGCCGGCGTTGGGGAACGGCACGGCGCCCTTCTTGATGCGGTTGCAGCCGCGCCACTGGCACTGGTACTCATCTGAGAACAGAACACGGCCGTTCAGATACACAGCGCGGCCGCCTTTCCTGATCACGGCGACCCCCTGCATCAGCTCACAGCGTTCGACGGACAACGACCGTCCTCGCCATCACCGCCGTCTGGAACTGCCACGCTCGGTATCGCAGCCGGCGCCAGCCTCAGCAGCGACAGGACCCCGGGCCGTCGCAGTGTCCACAGTCCGCAACAGACGGCGGGGCCGGCCATGAGCGGCCGCCGACCACGGCGCGGTCTACAGAGCTCGCCGGCGTCGCGTCGGGCCGCGCTGGCCCGCGGCGCACACTCACCGACGGTGGCGGCGTACACGTGCACGTGCCCGGACGGCTCCAGGTTGCAGTGGTCAATCAGGTCGCCCATGTCCTCGAACTGGTAGTCGCAGCCCATCCAGCAGCAGTCGTACACCACGTCCGGGCCCACCAGGCTGGCGCCCATGGCGGCGCGCGTCGGCGTGTCTGCCTCCATGCGCAGGCTGGCCACCGAGTCGGCGTTCATGCGCGCCGCCCGCTCCTCGTAGGCGGCCTTCTCGCCGGCCGACAGGTTCTTCCACTGGCGGCGGCGGCGGCGGCCGGGGCGGTCAGCGGCGCACCGGCCGGCGGGCGGGGGAGGGACACGCGCGGGGGGCGCTGGCCGCCGGCAGGTGGGGCTCGACCGCACGGCGTGGCATGGGCAGCGTTGGGGCGAGCCAGCTGAACACGACGCGCTGACACTGCTCGCGCATGAACCACTACAGCTCAGTGGCAACGATGGGATTCATGTCCGCGGAGGCGCGTCAATGGGGTGATCCACGCCGCGGCGGTCAAAGGCTGCCGATGTTGTCCGGTGGTGATGCAACACACGCGTCGCACATGCAGCGATGACTGGCCGGAAAATACACATGCCGCGAGCGTAACAAGGCAGTCTGGGGCACAAATATCGAGATGGCACAGTGGTCCATCAAGCACATCTCGGGGTCAAGTAACACCGCAACTACACACTGACACAAAAAGCGTCAAAACAAAGCAAAACCCAGCTGGCTCAACTGGTGGCATGCACAGCGAACTTTCGTCAAAGCTGCGGATTGTCCAGCCGGCCGCTTCCCCACGAGCGGGGCGGCTCGACTGCGACCGGCCACATCTTGGAGCTCAGGCCTACTGAAGCTGTCTCGCTCACAGTTCGGAGGCGAGCCCGCCCGGCGGCGCGAGAGACACGCCGGCCAGCCCTCTCCCGCTCCCGTTCTCAGGCCGTCTCCCGCTGCCAGAGGCCGGCCAGCTCTCTCCCGCTCCCGCTCTCAGACTGTTTCCCGCTCCCAGAGGCCGGCCGCGTGCGAGACACGCCGGCCCTCTCCCGCTCCCGCTCTCAGGCCTTCTCCCGCTCCCAGAGGCCGGCCAGCCCTCTCCCGTCCTCAGAGGCCGGCCGCGTGCGAGACACGCCGGCCCCCTTCCGCTCTCAGGCCTTCTCCCGTCCTCAGAGGCCGGCCGCGTGCGAGACACGCCGGCCCCCTCCCGCTCTCAGGCCTTCTCCAGCCCCAGAGGCCGGCCGCGCGCGCCACTCGGCTTACCTCCGTGCCCACCAGCCGGCTGATGTCGCCAAAGTTGGCCGCCGGGTTGTTGGACGTGATCTTTTTACGAATGTCGGCAGAGTACAGGATGTAGCCGGTCAGTATTTTGAGTCGCTTGCCACTCTAACGGGAGGAGAACAGAATGGTACAGAACGCAGGCAGGCAGGCAGGCAGCAGGCAACAACACATCACTGGCACCAACTAAGTCGGGCGGGGGGGGGGGGGGGGAGTCGGGGGTAGCACGAGCAGCGGGGGCGGGCGTTAGAGGCGAGCTGGCTCACCTTGCGCGAGCTGTGCGGCGTGCCGAGCGAGAGGTTGTCCGCCGAGCCGACCGAGGCCGGTGGACCGTCCAGCGAGTCCTCGTCGCCGGCCTTGCTGCCGGCCGGGGACGCCACCTGCCGGTCACAGCCGGGCTGGGGTCACTGCCGGCTCCCCAGCGGGCCGGGGCGGGGGTCAGCGGCGCCACGGACGGCGTCTTGGCACGTCACCGGTACAGCTGCGCCCGGTCTGGCCCGACAGCTCACCGACCACTGGACCGGATACCAAGGTCGTGGCCGGCCGGAGGCCCATGAGCCAGGTCACAGACGGCGCGGACGGCCGAACAGCCAGACATCGCCAACACCCCGTCTGTCAGGTCAGGGCCGACTAAGCCCAGTCCGAGGCGTCACGGACAGTAAGCGGTGGTCGACCATTGACCGTCACGGACGGCCCATAGCAAGGATACCGCGGCTCCCTCCCCTCCTACCCCCTCCGTCCTCAGCACCAGCACCGGATGGCCACACAGAGACGCGTTCCAGACCCGCCAGCCGCGCCGTCTCCGTTTCCGTTTCCGTTTCCGTTTCCGTTTCCGTTTCCGTTTCCGTCTCCGTCTCCGTCTCCATACCCCAACGGCTTCGGCGAAGAGGGACTTGATGCGCTCCTTGGCCTCCTGCTGGATGGCGGCGAGCTGCTGCTTGCGCAGCACCAGCAGCCGCCGGAAGTGGTACACCTCGTCGGCCAGCACCGCATCCGCGTGCGTGTAGCGCTTCAGCTCGCCGCCGCGTGGCACGATCTGCCGCTTCGACTCGTCGAACAGGTTCTCACAGATGTACACGTCCGACTCGGGGATCTCGGTGGGACGGCCTGCCGGGTCACCAGGTCACCAGGTCACCAGGTCACCAGGTCACCAGGTCAGGTTGTCCACGTCACTTCAAGCCAACGTCATGCACCGGACCGTTCACCGCTCGCGTGCGACTTCACCCGGTCTAACAACGATTCGAAAGTCTAGCACACGTCACAGCGACGGCGCACTTACACCGACACAGGGCGTGGCAGCTTACGTGAGCAGTAGTCGTTGTAGTCGAGCACGCAGCACTTGCCGGTGACGAACGCCATCGAGTGTGTGTCCTCCAGCAGCGAGACAAACACCTCCTGCTTGTAGAACATCTGCTGCACCGAGGTGGCGATCTCGGCCGCAGTCATGTACGTCGGTCCGTGGAAGTACTGAGCGCCGCTGCGATCAGGCAGGGCCGGGGGTCGGGTCAGGGGTCCGACCGGGCAGAGGCAGCTACGGAGCAGCAAATGTACCGGTGCCAGCCGCTACGGAACATCTGGGCCTGCGACACCAGCCTTAAGACCATCTCGCCTGCTGTCGAGCTCCTCCCCTCCCCGTACACACATACGGCATCGGCCGAAAGATATGCAATGGCATTGTTAGCCACGGCCGTCTCCAAATGAAGATATCAGGGCCTGGCGTAGAGTACCATTGGTGATACTCCAGCGTAAATAGGTTCCAGATGTAGCTATCAGGGCCTGGCATAGAGTACCATTGGTGATACTCCAGCGTAAATAGGTCGCAAGAACGTGGAAGAGAGCTTATGCTCACACACTCCTAGGAAAATAAGAAAACAGCTAAGAAGCCACGAACACATCACTCAATCGGCTTCACCAAGTGAGGAGAGGGTCATCCACGAACCAAGCACCTTTGCACCCTCACCACGCTTGGCCCCTGCTCCCGGCCCAGCTGAGTGCACTCACTCTGGCGTGGTCCACATGGTGTCCACCTGAGCGATGACCTGTTTGCTGTGCTCCGACTTGACGTACACACAGTCGCCGGTCTTGAGCACGAACGGGCCGCAGGTGAGTTGCTCGTAGTACGTGTTGCCGTCCATCGCCGTCCGATTGTCGAGCTCGACGTTCTGGGGGCGGACCCGGCGGTCAGCGGCGGCCCCTCTCCAGCCAGCCGGCCCGCTCCCACGTCGGGGCCGGCGGCGCACCGGCCGACGGGGGACAGAGTCCGGCGAGACACCACTCCCCGGCGTGGTGACGAGTCACGGCCTCACGACGGACCGGGCGAGGCCGCAGCAGCTCGGCCGCCCGACGTCATCAGCTCATGTCAAGGCGCTCCCAGTGGTGGTACTGAGGACCGCGGCCCTTCGCACCACCGCCAATGCGTTCTGCGTCGATCCACACCGCTCTGGCATAAACCCCACCCCTCCCGGTACTGGCACTGCGACGGCCCGAGTCGCAGCTCCTGACCCGCCACCCATCAGCAGTCCTCTGCTCTGGTCTGATATGTCCGGCAGGGCGCGGCTGCGGACCTTCTGACCTTATGCGTACCGACAGGTCCCTCTCTGACATATGTACCGGCAGGGCGCGGCTGTGGACGTTCTGACCTTATGCGTACCGACAGGTCCTTTACTGGCATACGTACCGGCAGGTCGCGGCTGCGGACCTTCTGACCTTATGCGTGTCGACAGGTTCTTCTCTGACATACGTACCGGCAGGTCGCGGCTGCGGACCTTCTCGCACTCCTCCAGCTCGGCCAGCTCCTCCTTGTGCTTCTCGACGCGCTTCCGGAACACGGACATGACGCGGCGCGGCTCGAGTGGCTGCTCGCGCTCCGTCAGCCGGTCCGGCGAGGCGAACGGGAACAGCTGGCGGCGGCGGCACCCAGTCAACATCTCAGCGGCGGCAGCACCCAGTCAGCATCTCAGCAGCGGCGGCACCCGTCAGCACCTCAACGGCGGCGGCACCCAGTCAGCATCTCAGCGGCGGCAGCACCCAGTCAGCATCTCAGCGGCGGCGGCACCCAGTTAGCATCTCCGCGGCGGCAGCACCCAGTCAGCATCTCAACGGCGGCAGCACCCAGTCAGCATCTCAGCGGCGGCAGCACCCAGTCAGCATCTCAGCGGCAGCGGCACCCAGTTAGCATCTCAGCGGCGGCAGCACCCAGTCGGCATCTCAACGGCGGCGGCACCCAGTCAGCATCAGACACATCAAAGGCGAAGACGGGAAATCGCGTGGGATGTGATCTTCAGGATGTCATGTGAACTGCAGTGTTTCTCACGGGGGCAAAGTTGACATTCCATCACAATCTCCCACGAACACCCCATGATCTATCGCTCCATCCACGTCACCAGCACTTCCGCACTCCTCGCCGCCAGCGAGACGGCCCCCGCTCAGGTCCGCGCCTAGGCGCCGCGCCACCCACCTTGATCTTCTTGAAGGAGCGGGCGCGGCTGGAGTAGCGCGACTCGCACACGAACACGTCGTGCTCGGCGTAGCCCTCGGGCTGCATGCGGAAGTAGTCCTTGACCGACATCACCGAGCACTTGCCGACGATCTGGCTCAGCGGACAGCCGATGTGCTGGTCCGACTTGAACACCTCCTTCTCCAGGAACTTGCGCGTCGGCAGGTGGAACGTCTCCTCGGGTCGGAAGAACCAGCAGCCGTACATCATCTGCTGGCCCTCGTTGTTGGTCCACAGACGCTCTGCGGGGGTTGGAGGTCAGGGCGGAGGTCAGGTCAGGCCGCTCCGCTCCGGTCGAAGCTGCCACTGTCGGTCAGCGTGCGGTGCAGCGATAGCTGCCTGGTTTAGGCGGTGTGATACAGGCAGGTGTAGGCTGTTGGTCCCTGATAAATCAAACCGCAGAATATGAGCTGTGGCTTAATCCTGATGTGATCCCGCACACAGACACTGAAAACGAGGTAGACACGGAACTACTGACGATCTTCTGAAACTTCTAATTTTAGCTGTCTGTCGAGATCCCATCTCACAGCCGCCAAAATGCCATACATCGCTGCCATCAGAAGCGGTAAACTATTTGCCGCAACGGCTAACACGGCGATGGAGTTTTTCCCTTCCGCCGGAGGGACGAGCACAGGACCCGGCCCGTGTTCGGGGAGCGGCCGCCTTCCGTTCGTACCGATGTTGACGATGTGCCGCTCCACGCCCTTGTCCTTGGGCTCGACGTAGACGAACTCGCCGGTCCGGTATTGGATCTGGTTGAAGCTCATCGAGTCACCCAGGCCGCTGGGCGTCGGCTGCGACGCACAGGCGGGGGGGGGGGGGCACAGTCAGCCACAAGGCACGAGCACGGGGCGGGCAGGGAACGGTCAGCCACCATCGGGGCACAGGAACGGAACGCGTGGGACGGTCAGCCACTATCAGGGCACAGGCGGGGGCGGAGGGAACGGTCAGCCACCATCAGGACGCGGGGACGGTCAGCCGTCATTGGGTCGCCGGGTTCAGGAAAAACGACAGCAGCCGTAAGCCCAGCGCCGACCCGGCCGCCAGGCAGCACCTAGCAGCGCTGGCGGGGACGCCACAGCAGGTCGCATCTGCTCTCGAGACGAGGACATGATAGCCGAGTGGTCAGGACCGCCGGCTCTCCCGCGTGGACCCCGGTTCCAATCTCCGCTGCGGCGTCGCCCTTGCCCGTTGGGGTGACCACCACAGCCGCTGATCCTTAATGAAAGGGTACATGACGATGTGCGCAATGCTCCTTCACAAAAGACCGTCACATTTTGGGACAGAGACCTCCAGCATGCGCCGCAGAAGGCCTAGAGCGCCGGGTGACCCAGGCCTGCTGAGGGCGCCGCGGGCACGGGTGCGTCTCACCTTGGCCTCCTGGCTCTCCTCCTCCTCCTGCTTGACCTCCGGCTTGAGCTGGGCCACCTGGGCCTTCAGATCGTCCTGCGAGTACTGCAGCGCCGGCGACGAGAGCAGAGTGCCGCTCCGACACAGCTCGTCCCTGCCGGCGGCCACGGGTCAGGTCACAGGGTCGCCCGGCCGGTCATGGAGCCACACAGCCGACGGCCACGGGTCAGGTACGGGCCGCCCGGCCCGGTCATGGAGCCACGCAGCGGAGGGTCACGGGCCAGGTCACGGGGCGCCCGGCCCGGTCATGGAGCCACGCAACGGAGGGTCACGGGCCAGGTCACGAGGCCGCCCGGCCGGTCATGGAGCCGCACAGCCGACAGTCATGGGCCAGGTCAGGGCCGCCCGGCCCGGTCATGGAGCCACGCCAGCGGAGGGTCACGGGCCAGGTCACGGGGCCGCCCGGCCCGGTCATGGAGCCACGCAGGGAGGGTCACGGGCCAGGTCACGGGCCGCCCGGCCCGGTCATGGAGCGCCACAGCCGACGGTCACGGTCAGGTCATGGGGCCGCCCGGCCGGTGGAGCCACACAGCCGACGGTCACGGGTCAGGTCACGGGGCCGCCCGGCTCGGTCATGGAGCCACACAGCCGACGGTCACGGGTCAGGTCACGGGGCCGCCCGGCCCGGTCATGGAGCCACACAGCCGACGGTCACGGGTCAGGTCGTGGGGCCGCCCGGCCCGGTCATGGAGCCACACAGCCGACGGCCACAGATCAGGTCATGGGGCCGCCCGGCCCGGTCATGGAGCCACACAGCCGACGGTCACGGGTCAGGTCACGGGGCCGCCCGGCCCGGTCATGGAGCCACACAGCCGACGGTCACGGGTCAGGTCATGGGGGCCGCCCGGCGGATCAATGGGGCCACACGGCCAGGCCACGAGGACCGCCCGGCCGGGTCCCGGGGTCGCCCGGCCGCAGGCGAAGGGACTCATCAGCCGGCGGTCGCGACAGCCCGGCCCGCGGCGACGGCGGCAGCGATGCGACAGAGCTGTGGAGAAACGACCGACGGAAGCGCCGGGTGCTCAGTTCCGGCGACAAGCTGATGCAAACAGTGCACGACCGTGTGCGGCGTACATCCGCACTCAACTCTCCGGACAATCCGCACCATTCTGGCGTGAGAGGAGCCTCCCGGCTCCTGCACAGTCGACCGCCAGCGCCACCAGCCAGCTGCGGCCGCCGCTCACCGGTACGATATGAAGAACATCTGCATCTCGACGGCGTCTTCGAACGTCTGCGAGTCGGGCTTGCTGAGGCGGCGCGCGCGCTCCAGCACGGCGAACATGTCCTCTTGGAAGGCGTCCAGCCGTGTGTACAGGCCGCGGTCCAGCCGACGCTTGATGATCTCCAGCGAGATGCCGCGCACACGGCTGGCGGCACGGGCGGCGGACTCAGCGGTCGGACAGCACGACCGACGCCATGTGAACATGGCTAACCGCGAAGGGCCGAAAACAAGGCTAGATGTCAGCACTACACCATCGTCAGCACAGGGGGGAGGGAGCGCCCCCAGTACACAGCGGGGTGTCCGCGAAACACAGCTGTCGGCAAAGGCAGCGTCCCTAGCACATGGCAGCACTGACAGTGCAGAGAGAACCCGGCCGACCGGCAGATGACACGTCCGGGGGCCAGACCCGGTGGACGGTGGCAGTGCGCAACCGAGCACGTATGACGACGCGTGATGTGTGATGTGATACATGCAGACACATGGAATCCATGCGTTCCACCATAAAGCTGTGGTTCTCTCACGCCACCCAGATGCGTGAGTAGGAATAGAATGGAATGGAGCACTAATATGCACGGCTTTTGCGCCTCCATGGCAGGCGGAGCCGGAAGTTGTTCCAGAGGCAGTTGGGCCAGGACCAGCGAGCGCCGCCCCTCTCCAGCTGTTCCCGATCAGGGCGCTGCCGCCTGACCCGTACCTCTGACCCTCCACCTCGTCGTGCTCGGGCAGCTCGGCCAGCGAGTCGGAGTAGCAGCGGCCGTCGGCGTCCTGATGATTGTACGTGGCGATGAACAGCGATGTTAGCAGCTCCTGCGGGCGGTGACGGGGTGGGGTCAGGTCAGGTCAGAAGATCGATGGGAGCGAGCCCGGGGGTATAGATCAGCCCTAACCGGCGGGGGTGAGCTCGGGGGCGGTGGCCGACAGAGGCCATAGGTCAGCTTGACCGGCGGAGGTGACCCCGGGGGCGGTGGCCGGCAGAGGTTACAGGTCAGCCTGACCGGCGAGGGTGAGCCCGGGGGCGGTGGCCGGCAGAGGCCACAGGTCAGCCTGACCGGCGGGCGCGAGCCTGAAGAGATCCGACAGCCCGACAGAAACCGCACGGCCAGAACACAGCCGGAGCACAGCCGCAACACAATCCATACCTGGATGAGTGTCTTGACGTCGGGCACCTCCTCGGCGTCCTCGGTCAGCTGTAGCTTGGTCTGCAGCGCCAGCCGGTGTAGGTTCAGCGCGTCCTGCGGCACGCACGGCGGCGTGATCAGCCTACAGCTGTGGTTCAGCCCCACCGGCCGGCGCCGGCAACAGCCAACGGCACCGGCACACACTCAACGTCCACACCAGTTCCCACCGCCCACACACGCTAACATGCTCGTAGCCCCTCTGGTGAGACTGGTCGAACAGTCCTAAACACGTCGTCCCCGCGCGTGACAACCACGCGGATACGCTGATACACGTACGCAGCCATTGTTGTGCTGTTTCCGTGTCCCGCACCGCCGACGACGCCGGCAACTGCGGCCCGGCGCCTCCCCGAGCCCCGCTGACCTTGTACACCTGGGAGTCGGGCTCGTTGTACTTGCAGGCGTTGTCGAACATGAGCACCAGGTCGGCCATGATCTCGTCCATGGTGTTGTACGTGCCCGTCTTGAGCTTCTGGGCGATCCGGTCCAGGTGGATCGGGTGCTTGATCACCTCGAAGTAGTCCGGGTACTCCTGATGGGTCAACACCGTCAGGTCAGCGGTCTCAGGTCAGGTCAGCGACTCTAGGTCAGGTCA
The DNA here is from genome assembly GCF_011947565.3 of Pollicipes pollicipes. Taxonomy (NCBI): domain Eukaryota; kingdom Metazoa; phylum Arthropoda; class Thecostraca; order Pollicipedomorpha; family Pollicipedidae; genus Pollicipes; species Pollicipes pollicipes. The sequence continues at coordinate 40,649,494 of NW_023596576.1, read as the reverse complement.
GGCCAGCGGCCAGCGCTCTCGATGCACGCCAATGGCATCACGTCACTCAAGACGCGCCAGCAAATACAGGTGGCAGGGGGCGAACCACAGCTGGACAGTCTGAGCACACAGGGGAATACGACCACACATGGCGGCCGTGGCGGGCATACCGATGCCGCTCGGCCCTGCATCCCGGCGGCGGCAGGCTGGGGACGGCGAAGGAGAACGCTCACCAGCTTGGAGGGCAGCCGGGCGAATATGAGCGACAGCTGGCGGCCGGTGGCGTCAGTGTGGTCCCGGATGGTGTTGAACAGCGTCCACATCTTCTCCAGGAGCTGGGCGCGGCTGCACGGCACGGGCGCCAGCGGTCAGCGTCCAGCATTGAGCAGCGATCAGACACTATTCACCAGCGTGTCACCTCCACACACCAGCCCACCACAGCACCTGAGAGCGTGCTCGCGCAGCACCAAACCACCGTCAGCACCGGCCGCCCGTTACACGCCCGTCACCACTCCGCAGCACGACAGAACCCGTCCCACCGCGAACACCGTCCAGAGCCATCACGCCACACGCCGAGCGCCGCTGATACGACGACGACAGTGTGGGATCACGGCAGCCGAGCAGCTCTCGAGCGGGGCATGCCCGCTGGTGGACGCGCCGCGGCGGCGCACCGAGGCCGGCCCTTACCTGAGCACGCGCGGCTTGTTGCGGACGCCCTCGTGCGCCGGCAGCGGGCCCAGCTCGCGCACCTTCGACATCAGCACCCGCTCCAGCACGTTGGCGTCGTCGTAGATCACCGAGCCCTCCTCGTTGTATTGACGGCAGTTGTTGAACATGAGCTGCCGGCATCAATGGGTTAGCATAGTGCACACTGTCTCCAAACCCCGCATGCGCTCCATTTTCACATGGTGTGACTACCGTAACGGTGGATCGGCTGAGGACCAATGAGTGCGAATGATGAATATCATAGTCGGCACACCGACAGGACAGACTGTGTCCTGAGAAACACTTGCTGTCGAGCCTCACCGAGACTAGACCACCAAGTCAACGACTGACCAGACACAAGGGCAGCAACGCAGTCGTTCGTTGACACCGAAGACCCTGCCCTTCCGCCCGACCGCCCTGCACACTGACGCTGCCGGAGCAGCACACTGGCTCTTACGCTGGCGGCCGGCCGGGCCCGGCCAGCGCCGCGCGCCCACCTTGAAGTCCTGCAGGATCTCGATCTCGGTGTCGTACTGGTCGGAGCGGATCTTGGACTCGATGCGCGCCAGGTCGATGGGGCTGTCGATGATCTCGTAGTAGTCCGGGTACAGCTTGCGGCTCGGCAGCTCCATGAACACGGCGCTCAGCTGGCGCATCTCGTCGTTCTGCGGCCACGCCGTGCCGCGCCGTCAGCCCGGTCCAGAGCACGGCCGCGCCGCGAGCCCCCAGGCCACGCCACGCCGCGCCGTGAGCCAAGGACAAACCACGCCGCGCCGTGAGCCCGGGCCACAACATCGCCGCGCCGTCAGTCCCCAGGCCACACTACGCCGCGCCGTGACCCCAGGTCACAATACGGCGCGCCACGAGCCCAGCCCACACCACGGCCGCGCCACGAGCCCGGCCCACACCACGGCCGCGCCGCGAGCCCAGCCCACACCACGGCCGCGCCACGAGCCCAGCCCATGCCACGGCCGCGCCACGAGCCCGGCCCACACCACGGCCGCGCCACGAGCCCAGCCCACACCACGGCCGCGCCGCGAGCCCAGCCCATGCCACGGCCGCGCCGTGAGCCCAGCCCACACCACGGCCGTGCCGCGAGCCCGGCCCACACCACGCCGTGCCGCGAGCCCGGCCCACACCACGGCCGCGCCACGAGCCTAGCCTACACCACGGCCGCGCCGCGAGCACAGGTCACACCACGGCCGTGCGGCCGGAAACGGCGCGCCTAGCCACCGGCATAGCTACATTGACATCGATTTTACTGAAGGCCCATCCAAGTGGTGGTTGTTCTGAGCCTACTCGGTCAGGAAACAAGAAACGCAGCACACAGAAAGATCCATCCACACGCAGAGGCAAAATCAATGAGTTTCAGTTCTTGAGACAGCGATTTTTAACACTCACGAATGCTAGCACGAAGGCGGCGTGGACGCCCCCCAAGGGCAACCGTCCCACGCGGGGGCGGCGCGGTATGGAAACTGCCGCTGGGTAGCGGTCAGTCGAACGCGCGGCACATGCAGCCGGCCGACGTCGCCCAAAACAGCCCGAGTTTGACGTTGGAAAACCTCGGCGCGTGTCACGAATAGAGCACACAGTGCACAGGAGGGATTCGGGGCCCTCCAGTGCCCTGTACACACGCGGCAGCGCCGGTGGCGCACACGATCCGCGCCGCTGCGCCAGCCAGGTGCGTCAGAGCGGGTGAAACGACGCAGCTGTACCGCCACGTCACCTCGAGCGCTGATCACGGCGTCTCTCTGGCGCCGAGGCCTGTGGACACGTCACGGGACACGACAGCGCCCCAGCCGCCCCCGCTCAAGCAGAGTGTCTCCGCCAGCAGGCGCTGCCTCGAGCCGACGGCGGCAGCGGCGTCCGCGGCGGCGCACTGACCACGTAGTCGCGGATGGTGCGGTAGAGGATCTTGCAGCGGTTCTTGACCGGGTGGTCGCGGCGCACGGGCCGCACCGGCGGCAGCGGCTGCGAGTCCTCCTCCGAGTTGTCCTCGTCGCCCTGCCGCCGACGCACGCGCACGTTAGGGGCCACTGGGCCGCGGTCGTTAGTGGGCGAGAGGGCCGCTCATACAGTGACCGCCCGGCTGGCGGCGACCAGTACAGCTGAATGGCCAGCATTCAGTGATGGCAAGTGATTGAGTGTGACTGTCTTCAAACTTAACACTCGATGGACTACAAGAAATCGATCGACCGAGGACTTCTCCCGGGCGCAGCGTCTCAGATGAACGCCGACTGGGCTCGTGCACGTCGAGAACTGCGCGAACAACAGTATTCGTCACCGCTGAACCACGCTGCCATGACGAGCACTGCACCATCGCACAGACCGTCTCCCAGGAGCACCGGCGGCCGCCCACCTCGTCAAAGTCCGCCGCCATTTCGGCCACCTTTTTCTGCAGCAGCTTCTGCAGCCGGAGCGCGTCCTTGTACAGCTTCGAGTCGGGCGGGTTGTACTGCTTCGCGTTGTCGAACATGACGTTCATGTCGTCCTCCATGTCCTGAATGCCAGCATACAATCCGTCCTGCCGGCAGATCAGCGCCACCGTTACAAAAAACCGCACACAAGGATACAAACAGCGTGCCACACATTCACATACAAAACAACAGCTGCTGGTTTAAAACTCAGCAGCACCAAGTGTTCCGTTTTGTGACGAAAAAGTATCAGCAGTAGCAGAGTGTTTGAGCAAAAGTATTCTTGGTCAAACGCTCTGATCGCAGCGTCCACAGCAGCTGAGAAGGCAGCCCCTCACCTTCATCTTCCTCTTGATTTGCCGGAGCGCGATTGGGTTCTTGATTTCGTCATAGTAATCCGGATAGAGGCGTCGCGAGGGCAGCGTCTGGAACGGCTCGCTCAGCAGGTAGCCTGGAGCGGACGTCAGCCGGTCACCACACGGCAGTCACTGGACCGTCCAGAACAGCGCCAGACAGCAGTCACATGGACCGTCCAGAACAGCGCCAAACAGCAACCACATGGACCGTCCAGAACAGCGCCAAACAGCAACCACATGGGCCGTCCAGAACAGCGCCAAACAGCAGCCACCTGAACCGTCCAGAACAGCGCCAAACAGCAGTCACATGGACCGTCCAGAACAGCGCCAAACAGCAGTGGCGTCCAGAACAGCGCCACCCAACAGCAGCGGCGGCCAGAACAGCATCACCCAACAGCAGTGGCGGCCAGAACAGCTCCACCCAACAGCACGGAACAGAGCCACAGGCGAGCAGCGTCCAGCATACAGGACCACGCGGCGGTCACCACGTGATGAACTCCGCCCCGGCTGTGTGCTGTGCTGGCCATCAGTGAGCGGCGCCTGCGGTGTGGATAGGTAGTTGTGGGTGTGCGTGTGTGGCGCGCGGGACCACTGACCAGCCTGCGTGGTGTAGCTGCGGACGGCGTCGAACAGCTGCCAGAGCGGGTTGTCCTCGCTCATGTTGCTGTCGCTGCTGCTTCGCTCCTCGTCGGCCTCGTACTCCAGCTGCGCCAGCTCAGCCGACAGACAGGCCGTGCCGCCGATCCGCTTCGACCTGCGGCGAGTCGCGGCATCACACACCGCGGCGCGCCGCGGCTCGCGGCCGCCGCCGCCGCCGGGCCACGATCCGCCGCAGACCGCAGGCATACCCCGCGTCGGCGGTGAGTCTCTCGGCCAGCGACAGCTCGCTCGCCTCCCGTCGGGACACGTCGCCAGTCCGCCTCAGGACGCACGCTCGCCGCGTCTCCCGGCGGAACACGTCCTGTCATTCCGCCCCCACCCCCTCACCAAAAGCACTCGCTGTCTGTTCGCCTGCCCCGTCCCGGCCGTCTGTTCGCCTCTCCCGGCTCGGCCGTCTATTACCCTGTCCCAGCTCGGCCGTCTGTTCCCCTGCCCCGGCCGTCCGCTCCCCTGCCCCGCTCCGGCCGTTTGTTCGCCTGCCCCGGCTGTCTGTTCGCCTGCCCCGGCCCAGCCGTCTGTTCACCTACCCCGGCCTGGCCGTCTGTTCGCCAGCCTCGGCCATCTGTTCGCCTGTCCAGCTCGGCCGTCTGTTCCCCTGCCCCGGCCCGGCCATCTGTTCCCCTGCCCCGGCCCGGCCGTCTGTTCGCCTGCCCGGGCTGTCTGTTGCCCCGCCCCGGCCTAGCCGCTTGTTTCCCTGTCCCGGCCCGGCTGTCTGTTCCCCTGCCCCGGCCCGGCCGTCTGTTCCCCTGCTCCGGCCCGGCCGTCTGTTCCCCTGCCCCGGCCCGGTCGCCTGTTCCCCTGCCCCCGCTCGGCCGTCTGTTCCCCTGCCCCCGCTCGGCCGTCTGTTCCCCTGCCCGGGCTGTCTGTCCGGCTGCCCCGGCCCGGTCGTCCGACCACAGCTCGGCCGGCTGCTCACCTGATGCGCTCGCTGGACTTGGCGGCCGTCAGCCGGGCGTGCTCGATCTCGGCGCGCCGGCTCTGCGCCAGCCGCCGCAGCACCTTGGCGTCCTTATAGATCTGGCTGCCCGGCTCGTTGAACGTGCATGCGTTCTTGAACACCAGCTGCAGGTCCGTCTCCAGCTCGTGCAGCGACGTGTATTCGGAGCCCTGGATGCGCTGCGCCACCGTCTTCAGGTCCATCGGCTGCTTGATGACCTCGTAGTACTGTGGCAGCTTCTGCGGGCCGGACGGCGGATGGTGAGGGCGGTGACGTGACCCGAGGGAGGGGCCCGGGGTGACGGTCAGGAGCCCCTGCAGATGGCTGATGGTTGAGCACACTGGGGCTCGTTTTGGAAATGCCTGTGCGTGCGGAGACATCTCTATTTGGTGCATATTGCTACGCAATATTCGTAGTTTGTATCATTTGCTCACAAATAACACTGCGTACATCATATGCATGAAATAATTCACCTACATCACATGCAAAGCACTCAGCAGTAAAAACGCACAAGACGAGCGTCGGCAGAAACCAAACGAGACAAGTGGTAGCTAACAGCAGGGGTTCAGCGCTCGAAGGGCCAGAAAGTGGCACCGAAGTATGAAGCATGCGCACGCTTTACAAAAGCACACAAACAAAACTAAAACAAACAAACCGCCCACCCAGGGAGAGTGCAGTGACCCCGAGAGCTGGTGTCCCTGTCCTCGGCACGTCCGCAGACGGCGCCGGTTTACGGGGCCGTCCCGTCCACGGGGTCCCCACCGGGGAGTGGCCCGGGTCGCGTCATGAGCTCACAGCAGAGGGAGGCCGCGAAGACTCCGGCAGCAAATTGGGTGTGTTTTGTGAGGTGCTGGGGCCGCGCTCCGGCCGCTCCGGCCCTCGCTGAGGGGCGGAGGACGGAGCATTACAGGCGGGACGGCGCGCCGGGCCGCAGCGCGAGCCCCCGAACATGGTGCTCCGCGGCCACCGAGGCCGACTCGCAATGCAGGGAATGGGCTTTAACATGTGGCAGGCCTCCGTAATAGCAAGACGGGGTCCCAGGAGCCTTCTACAGTTACGAAGCGGATGCTACGATACGATAATACAATGCTGTTGGACCATATTCAAAACGCTAAATAATATCATTGCGTCCCACAGACGAGCACAAAAAATAAACGCTTAACATGCTCCACTACATTAGCGCATGTCTTAAATCAACAACCACACGAAACAGTCATGCTGGCAAGCACATACCTTCGGGGTTGCATGCCCAATCATCGCAGACGCACAGCAGCCCCGCTCGTCCGGCGGGGCGGACGGCAGCGTCCACTGATGGTGACGGGAGGGGGAGGCGCCCGTCCCGATGGGCCTGAGGGCGGGCATTCTGGGCCCAGCTGGAAGCGGCTCCACCATCTACAGTGAGCCTGAGAGTACCCCAGACCCCATCTGGGGGCGGTCCCACCACACGCAGCCGGCCGGTGAGTGCGCCAGGCTCAACGCAGGTGGTCCCACCCTCGACAGTGAGCCTGAGAGTACCCTAGACCAAATCTGGGGGCGGCCCCATCACACCCAGCCGGCCGGTGAGTGCACCAAGCTCAGCTAAGGTGGTCCCGCCCTCGACAGTGAGCCTGAGAGCACGCCCGAGCCCAGCCAGGGCGGCCCCACCGCCGTCAGCGGGACGCCGCCCCGACCTCTCCCCGCCGCCGCCGCCGCCGCGACCTGGCTTACCGTCCGGTGCGGCACCAGCTGGAACCAGGTGGACATCTGGCGGCCATCGGCGTCCTGCGCCGTGGCGACCGAGGTGAACAGCTCCTCCAGGGCGTCCTCCAGCTCTGCGGGCGCCGGTCGGCCAGACGTCAGACATCGGCCGCCTCCCGGCAGCTCTCGGCCGCGCTACGTCACAGGGCTGACGGCGGACCTGCCCACACGGGCCAGCACCGCGTCCGGCCGCATCGCTGCGCGAGTGTGCGGAGGGGTTGCCCGGAGGAGGATTGTGATGATGCTTGGGGTCACCGTCGATCGTCACAGCATATGGATGAGGCTTTTGGCCACGATGGTCGCAATGGCCACCTTGTCAACTCCAAGCACACCATGTGCGCAGGCAAAGTGCTATCTGTAGACATGTACCCACATTACAGCGGTCCACACGCGTTGTCACGCCTGGGCAGTGACTGCTGCGGACCTCCACCCTACAACCAGGGGGGGGGGGGGGCGGGGCAGGACCTGGTGTGGGGCTGGTGCCGCAGACCGTCGCGCCCTCGGACCGGGGCCGGACCGCCGCGCGACGGCCGCGGCTGCCGCGCTGCGGTCCCGGCGGCGTCCGGCACGTATAAAGGACCGGAGCGAGACGGACGGCGGCCGGCCGGCCCGGCAGGCGTCCCCTGCCGCGCTGCAGGATCGGCGGCGGCCGGCACGTGTACAGGACCGAGGCCGGCGAGGCGCCTGGTGGACGGCCCCTGCCGCGCTGCAGCCGGGGCGGCGGCCGGACGGTGGACAGGTCCGGCGCCGAGCTGACCAGCCCGGTCGGCCCCGCACCGCCGGACGCCTCGCCGCCGGCCGAGTCGAGCCGGTGGCCGGGCTTAGGATCGGAGGCGGGTGGCCAGGAGGGAAGCGGCGGCAACAGGAGTCCTGCGATGACAGTGGATAGGTCAGAGGAGCAGGAGCGCGCACACTCAGGGAGCACATGAGCCGCAGCCAATGGAATCATTGAAACAAAGAGAGATACTTCTACCGTCACAACGATGACACCAACACTTCCAGCTAATTGCATCGGTTCATGAACCTAGACACTACGTTAGCGCAGGGACCGTCACACGCCTCTCCGGCCGGCACATAAGCGATCCCGCACCACACCGTCTCCAGCCGCCACCGCGCTCGCGCTGTCTCGCCGGACCGCGCCGGGCCTGCGCGGCGAGAGGGGGCCGCGGCCGCCACTGACCGCCGGGTGTCCAGTTGCTGATCTCCGAGTGTTGCGCCAGCGAGCTGCCGGCCTCCGACTCCTCGTCGCCGGTCAGCGGCATCGCCTCCGAGCCGCGCCGGCTCTGCGGACACGGGCGGAGCGACCGTCACAGCGAGACACGGGCGGAGCGGCCGTCACAGCGGAACACACGGGCGGAGCGGCCGTCACAGCGGAACACGGCTCCCGGGATAGAGGGAGACACGGGAGGCCACCGCTGTCATGAGATCCAATGGGTTGAGACGTGGCCTCTGGGCAGAGTCCCGACCTCAAGACCGACAGCCAGTGGCCGGACCAGACGGACACGTGTCAGACACATCACACAGGGCACCTTCACCACGGAAACAGGGGAACATTCAGCGGCACGACGGCTAGGCCCGAGATACAAAGTCTGCAGCCGCGAGGGAGTCTGTGGGGGTGTGTAGCGGAGGGAAGCAGGCCCCGCCGTCGACGGCAGGTCAGCGGGTTGGAGCTCAGGACCAGGTCAGAACATCGAGGGCACCATGGAGGCTTGCTTGCTACACCGGTTCATCCGTGTCAGGCCATCAACAACAGGATCCGGAGCCAAGGTCAAATGGAATACGTAAACATCTCTAACAACGGCAACACGTTTCCCCTGATCTATTTGATGTTTCTAGGTTGAATGCCGTTTTGCATTTTCCACCAATTCATACTGTTGCGTCTTGATCATCGCAAAACCAACAGTAAGTTTCATTTTTACCGCTGTCGGCGGCACCTACGCATTAATTAAAATATAACTCCTTTGAGAAGTTTTGGGAGCTTCATCTCAACAGATTCCCATGCTGAGGTACCTAATGCGATGGTGTCATGTCCTCAGATCACGTCACTCCCAGCTGTGCGGCAACTTGCGGCGCATGCCGACATGCAAAAAAGCTAAGGTGTTGTTTGTGCCAGCAGAAAGTGCTCGAAGTGCAGACTCAGCCTGCACAGCCACTCTTTGATCTGTCGCAAGGAGAAAACGAGACGTGTCTGATGATGATAAGCACGTTCAGCAAACTCTTTTTCAAGCCCTCCGAAAAATCGTCCACGCCAGTTTCACCACGGCTACTTTCGCGACCTTGACGGTTACTCAATCTAGTTTCGTTAAACTTCTCAGTTTTCACGCGGTTCTGGGGCTTGTGGTGCGTTCATCGTTGCATTCATGCAGACAACCTTGGTGTTTACATCTGTGCAAGCTTTACACAAAACCCAATTCATTTGATGAAAAAATGCGTCCAAACAGCGGTGTGTTTGACGGAGCAGCTATCCAAACTTGAATTCGCTCCACATCTATCACGTGATATATGACGATAATGAAACGTCGCATTGCTGTCGCGGTAAGCCTCTGTCTCCAGCTCCACGTGTGCCTACTTCGGGAGCTTCCTTGCGACTGGGTCATCACGATCATCGACAGCGCCACAAACGAGAGCGTCGAGCACAAACTTAACGCCACACAAGCCACCGGCAACTCAACGGCGGGCAACGGTTCCACCGCAGATGTGACAGACCTCCACAACGTGACGAGCATTGATTTCGCTACCGCCCGCCGTTACCTGACACGTCTACCGGCCGGCGTGATCAGCAATATCTCGGGCCTCATCTACCTGCACCCGGACCCGTTCGCGTTCGGTCTGAGCCTGCGGCTGCAGCTACGCTGCGGCGCCGGCGGCAGCCAGCTGCAGGAGCGACTGGTGCATGGGCTGTTGACGCAGCGCCAGCTGCCGCGGGTCAGCGTGCGCGGCGTGTCGGCGCTGAGCGGTCCCACCGAGCTGCTGCTGGAGGCGGTGCCGGTGCGGCGGCCCGGCCAGCCGGTCACCTTCGAGGCGCCGCTGCCGGTGCTGGCCGCCCAGCTGACCGTGCAGGTCGACTGCCTGGCGCGCGTGGCCGGCGCGCACCGTCACCTGCGGCTGGAGGCGCCGGTCGACCGGCCGCCGCCGCCGCCCGCCGCGCTCCAGCTCGCCTGCCTGGGCGACCGGGCCCGCGCCCGCATCGGCAGCCAGCTGGCGGCGCCGCTGTCGCGGCTGCAGCGCGTCCGGCTGCGACCGCCCCGCGCCGCCCAGCCGTGGAGCGACGGCGTGCCGCCGCCCGCCGTCCTCACCGGCTACCGCTACCTCGCCCACCTGGTGCAGACGCAGTTCCTAGAGCGCGAGCAGCGCCAGACAACGACGCACGATCTGCTCGCCAGCCCCATGCAGCGGCTCGCCGAGTGGGCGCGGCCCCTCGACCGCGCCGCCCGCTACTTCTTCTTCACGCACAACCTGAGCCTGTACGCGTCGCCCGACAGCTACGTTAAGCTGTCGCCGGCGGTGCTGGGCTCGGGACAGCGCGCGCTGCCCTCGGTCGTCTACCTGGACCGCGGCGACACGCTGGTGTTCGACTTCACCGTACCGACATCGGCCGGCGCGCGGCTGCGCACCGATCGGCCCGACCTGCTGGTGGTGGCCGCGTCCGACTGCCGCGCCGCCGCCGACGGCTGGCGCACCTGCCGCGCGCGCGTGCAACCGCAGCCGACCCTGCGGCTGGGGCAGCAGCCGGTCGGCCGCAACCTCAGCTGGGCGACGCTGCGGCTGGAGGCGGACGGCGACGCGTGCCGGCGCCAGCCGCCGGCGCCGCTGCACGTGGCCGTCGGCTGTCCGCCCAGCCGCACGCTCATCTTCAACTTCACCAGCACGTTCCGGCTGTCGGGCCTGGGCATCACGTGCCGGGGCTGCCTGTGCAACCGCGGCGTGCCGTGCCTGCTGTACTCGGAGCGCTTCCAGCCGCAGCTGGCACTGGTCGACTGGACCACGTACGCCGCCCAGCCCTACCTCGGCAACTACACGCTCACCGTGCTGGGCGAGGGCTACCACGCCAACAACGTCAGCCGCTACAGCGCGGCGCGGCGTCGGCTCATGGCCCGCCCGCTGTGGCGGATCTGGGAGCCGTCCATCCAGGACGAGAGCGCTGATGTGGCCACGGCAGACCTCGATCGGCCCATCTTCCGCAACGTGCCCGAAGCGCTGTTCAACGGCATCAAATGGCACTGCGACCAGTACAGCGACTGCCCGCCCTACGTGCGCCTGCTGCTCTCCAACTGGCGCGTCGAGAGCGGCACCTTCTGCCGACACAGCGTCGAGGTGGTGGTGCAGCTGTACGGCGTGCCGACCAACACGTTCGTCGACGTGATCACCATGTCGGCCGTGTACGGCGTCACGTTCATCGTGTCGCTCGGCTACACGTGCTGGCTGATGCTGCGCTTGCGAAGGGTGCGTGACAACGTCAGCATAGTGGACCTGTACCCCGTGCAGCGCTGACGCGTGCGGCGCTGACGCGAGTGCAGGGACCCGTCAGCGGGGGAGACGGACGTCTGGAAGGGCATCCTCGGTGATGTTGAAGGGGATGTGGTCCAAACTGTGCAGCGCTGTCGGAATGCCGCGCAGGTATCGAAGTGTGCCACGCTCATTTGTGCGGCCCTCACGTCAGTAGGATAGTGCAAGGAGATGCACGTGAGAGGAACTCAATACCCAATGCAAACGGTGCGTGTGAAAGGCACTCAATGCTTACGCAACTTATAATTAAACTCTGTGCCAGCAACACTGATAACGGCGAACTTGTTCGAGCGCATGATTTTCTTCACCATGTGTGTTTGCTTTGTGTTGTATTTGCCTTATAAGAGTCAAGAGCTAATGTTCAATGAACTTATAAATTATTTGCCGTAGGCAGCGCACTGTGGTATATCGTTCCACTTTGTGGTGTGTTATATGCGGTTCAACCAGGTAGTCAATATAGGATCGTAATGCCATGCACATTAGGCTTCCCGAAAAAGCGACATGGCACTTAACTCATTGCAAAGGCATACATGTGGTCCTCCCAAGGAGGAATCTTGGGACAACTGAGACCTTAGGCGGGTTGTTTACGAGCATTTGGTTACGTTTTTAGCTTGGCACTTCAGGACATATGGCGGCTGTTTTCCCCGATTCCAGCCATACAGGACAGCGTTTTGCTGTTGAGATGACGACGTGGCTCATCTGATGACGCTTCAGTGGTGCTGCATGCTCGTGTGCATGCCGAAGACTGGCTGATGTGTTTGGTTCCAGCCCGACTGTGGGAGGGCCTCCCCCACCGGCTCCCAGAGCGTTGGTAGCAGGCGTGGGAGGGGGATGACCGTCCACCGGCGGGATAAACCCCGCGCCAGACACCGGACGCAGCACGGCATCACGGGACGTAATCCTCCTCTGGACGACGGACGCATCTGTCTCTTGACCCAGCTCGGGGTCATGTCCTCACAGCGGGCCACAAGAGCAGGCCCTGTTTCATTGAGCTGGCTCCACTCTTCACAGTAACCAGGATCGAAAACAGGGCCGCAAGTTTGTGCGACACGGCGGGGATACCGTCGGCGAGCGAGTGGGCAGCACCCACTTCCCACAGCCTGCACCTTCTGTCACCGGCGGAGGGCGTGCATACCAGGGACGGGCGCAGATACAAGGCATGAGGACGAAGGGAGGGACCAGCAGGAGGGACCAGCGAAAGGGACTCGCAGGGACACACCAGGTGGTGCCCTCCAGCCCGGCGGGACCTCGTCCGCCCGCCCGGTCGGCACCTCACCATTCGGTTCAGTCGGAGGGTGATCTTCTCCGGCCGCTCCTCCTCCTTGATGGCCTTCTCGGCGGGCGCCTCCTCCGTCACGATGCTGCTGCGGTGCTCGTTGAAGGCGTTCCACAGCGCCACGGCGTCCGTGTACTCCCGACTGGACCGCTGCAGAAGAGCGACGGACGGGGGAGGGTGAGACATCTCCGGACCGGCTACAAGTCAGGGCGGAGTGGCGCAGTCGGACAGCAGACCGCTCAGTATGGGCATCCAGAGCGTGGCTGCGATACACGTGAGCGTCGCATTTCGCGCGTCAACGTACCACCAGCTCAGCAGTGCTGGATGTCAGAAAGCGAGAGAAAGTCAACAGCGAGACCTTCCCGTGTCATGTGGAAAAAGCATTATGCAACGGTAAGCAGACGTTACTTAAAATCAATGCACATGCACCGGAAACAGTGATTGGCCTACACGCCAGCTCCTTGGAATGTGCGAAACACCACGTCTCCTCACCGGGAAGTACTGTTTGGCATTTTCCACGAGCAGCTCGACGTCGGACGCCAGGTGATTGACGTCGTCATACTGGTGCGTGTTCAGGTTCACCTGGATCTTGGCGACATCGATCGGATTCCGGATCGTCTGCAAACACCCATCGGCCGTGAACAAACGCGACAACTCGTGCAAAATGAACGCTGCAAATACCCAGCGGCTGTGAGCAAACGCCAAAACTCGTGCAAAATGAACGCGGCAAAACCTTAGCAGACGTAAACCCTAAAGGCGAAGAGGACGGGGACTAATAATGATCCCAGTATGGCAAAGACCAGATGAGTTTAAAATTGTGCAACAAAATTGAAAACATACAGGTGCATCATCAACTGCATACAGAAGCTACGACTGGTAGCTACATACGCCAACCACATTTCACAACAACTTCCTGCTCATAACCTCTTGACATAGCACCAACCACACGTCCAACCGCTTGTCAGCGCACGCATTTCCCCAACATGTCGACAATCGACATCATGACAGTGATATAAGCCCAATAATGCATGCACTACTGCTGTGTAGGGCAAAATCAAAATAGTAATGGTCTCACAATTCTTCAGGGCAGTATTTTGGAGTCATTATTTTGTATTACAGGACAGGACAATATTTTGTTGTCATACCAGAACACCGAATCGTTAATCTCGTGAGGGTTCCAAATGATCGAAATGCCTGGTTCACGACTGTGCACCATTGCAATAATGATGCGAATGGCGTGCACAACTGCAGGTGTGTTCACTTTGTTCCAAAGTAGTGAGGACCACCCTCACACGTTTTTGCACAATAATTATCAGTCACGTGTTCCTGTCTTGGATGGTTGATTCGGACTGACTTGCGTAAGCCCACCCAATTACTATTGTTATTTCGTTCAGAAACATGCCAGTGATGCGTTCTCCGCTCCGAATGTCAGAAAACCTGACATCTTCAGCAGAAAGAGGTGACTACAACTTCACATGGAAGATCCAATCACGATGCTTACCTCGTAATAATCCGGGTTGACGCGTCTTTTTGGCAGCCGGTAGAAAGTCTCGGACACAAAGGACCCATCAGGACGCTTGTGATTCAGCACCGATTCCAGCAGTTGTTTCAGTTGTTCTTGCTGCAGACAAAGTTCACATGTGGTTTGAGGCAGCACCACGGCACACATTAACAGTTAGTGTGCGAGTGTTATGAGTGTGGAGTGCGTCTTGAGTGCTATGATTTGCATACAGAAATGTCGACCACGGGTGGTGTTCTACGGACGGGTTAACTTCGGAGGTAATATCGCGCCCAGTATTTCCAGGTAACACTTTATACGGAGTTTATAGTGATAAACATATATTTATTTATATATTTATACAGGTAACTGCGCCGTTACGGGTTAGGTTCTAGCCAGCAAAGTGGAGCATGATCACGCCGCAGAGCAAACTACCTTAAGTCAAGAAATTGATTTAAAAAAACAATCTTATGGCAATCAACTGACACTGGTAGCCCCTCCCGCCTCGTCAGTCCTGTCTCAGCATGCCTTCCTCCCCGCCGGGCATGCTGATATGTTAATGTTACCATGGGCTGGAAATTATGTCAACTGTGTGTCCACTTCCCCATTTCTATCAATGTCACGGTGCAAAGTGATCAGTACTACTTCTAGGAAGTAGTACGGATCTGCAACTACTTCGATAGGAAGTAGCTGCATGTGTGGTGACACACGTCAAACAGTACGGCAGTCACGGGACGGCGCGCTCACCGAGACCGCGCCGAATCGGCGCCGCTTCCTGGTGCCGACACCGGCGCCAGCGCCGGCGGCAGCGGGCGCCGCCGAGCTCGATTCGGACGTCACCGACTCCGCGTCGTCGTCGTGGCTGCTGCTCAGTCGCTTCCGCTTTGGCATCCTGCGTGGACGGCGGCGCGGTCAGCCAGAGTCGGTCCGGGTCAGCCCGGGTCAGCATATTATATATTAAAGCATATTATCTAGCTGGGGAAGAGCCATAAGTATTGTTCTCAAACAAAATTCACAATGTTTACCTGCCATTAGACATATATACTCATAAGTGGCCAGGAAAATATACTCCAATTTAGACATCAGTTTTATAGCATAACCATGGGTCATTCTTACACTAACACTCGTAACAAACAGACCGCAAAGCATGCATGTTACACAAAACACATATATCATAGCTGTGACATCTCTTGCACAGCTGTGATCTCTGGTAAAACTGTGACATCTCTGGAGTAGGTTTGATATCACAGCAAAGAAGCTGCCAGGGTTTCATGCATAGTCATGTGAGGACAAATTTGGAGTATTTGTGCCTGATATAACCAGTGCAGCAACACAATCTCCAAATCTGCAAAAGGTTCCAGGCCTGGCAAGATATTCTGAGGAGGTTTGATCCTCCTGTCTCAAATTTTCCTAATGACCTAACTTCTAATTGCACCAACTGACTGCACTAATAGCCCTCACCACTCCACTTGAGAAAGGGCAGAATCAAACTAAATTTACCTGTTACATTACCAAATGCATCAGCATTTCATCAAAAAGCATAACATGTCATGGCTTCTGAGCTGCTTCAATGAGACTAGCCTGTATGGCATGCAGATGTTTGTGGGTGGTTTATGTGATCAGTGCAAACAGCAGAAACTGTAACACGCTAAACGCTCCATGCTTACAAAAAAAAAATTGTCTGAGTGCCTCAATCTAATTGGTGGAACTCTGGCTGCAGGGGGGGAGGGAGGGGGGTTACATGAGCAGCTGCATGCAGTCCTGGACAAGACAACATCACAGCAGTGAAGACAACTATGATCCAGTTCACAGATATGTGGTTCATTTAGCCTTGGGGATTGCCAGATTTACAAAGTGTCATTCTGTCATTGT
Organism: Pollicipes pollicipes; assembly: GCF_011947565.3. NCBI lineage: Eukaryota > Metazoa > Arthropoda > Thecostraca > Pollicipedomorpha > Pollicipedidae > Pollicipes > Pollicipes pollicipes. The sequence goes on along the minus strand of NW_023596576.1, from coordinate 40,633,554 downwards.
GTTATGTGTCATGGTGCATTTTCTGGCTCCTCCCAATCTCTGCTTGACCTCAACACCTGACACAAGGTAGGCTGAGCTGTATCAAAATAATGTGAGCTACCCTACTTGAGGAATTCTGGCCCCTAAAATTCAAAATCAGCCTGAAATATCATTGTTTTGCACAAGTCCTGCTCCAACAAGATCTTGTCCCAACCTGCCAACAATTGGTACCTACAGATCAGAATGGGCCTCTGCAGGCCACAATGTGCTCTCACAGTAAATAATGAGCCTTTTGTAGGCTCAGAATAATCCTCTTTTGGTTACAGTGAATCCTAAAAGGACCAGAATGAGCCCTCAACAGGCCAGAATGGCCTTCAACAGGCTTACATAACCCCTTTACAGTTCAGAACCAGTTCTTGACATACCAGAACATACCAACCAACCATACCAACAGGCTCTCCAAGTTGGGGGGAATCAGGGGAGACAAAACGGCACCATACCGCAGCTTTCAACTTGGGAGGAGCTGTCCCCACTGCCCCTCCCCCTGACCACTGCAACTGTGCTCTGAGTGAAATATTTTAAACCAGACATGTTCAGGGTATATTTATTTGCAGTTTGCCACCTATGCCCAGAATTTTTTCACTGAGGTGGTTCTTGAACCTTCAGGCACATGGACAGTTCTTATTACATTTTGGTAAATTATAATGAACTGCAAAATAACAGTGTATCAAGAGCTCAATCAGGAATAGGGGCAGAAAGCTGAATATTGACTGACAGTCATTGTTCAAGGGCATTACATCCAAAGTCTGCAAAAATAATCCATTGTGATGGAGGCTCTCAGCACTGAAATTACATCATGCATGCTATTAATTGAAGTCAAGCCTACCTGTGCTGAATTTCTTTATGCTCTAAACTTCAAAATATTCAAAGGGTAATTTTCTTGAAATCACTCTTGATATAATTCCCTGGCATGTTAGAGCTTTTTGCTGAACCTGGTCTCAGTGACACACCAAACTCTGGGCTTAGATTTACTGTGCACGCACCGAAATTGTTGCTGAGATGTCACTGCTACACCAGACGTATTCAGCATGGTGTATGCGTTTTTACGGCCTAACATTGTTTCTCACCTGCCAAATACTTCGCAGTAGGTATGTCCCCTTCCTACCTGCCAGCTCTCAAGTACCTATCTCGGTACCTGTTTGGATGTTAAGTACAAGCTGCACTCAAAAGGCATCAGGACTAGTCAGACCAAAAAACTGTACTTCCCCCTTTATATAATTAAATGGCGTACACCACAGCACATCCCGGCAGTCACAACTCAATCTCCGGCCCCCGTAACGTAATCATCGCACTAGTGCATTATCTTGAATTCATTCATTTTAAAAGAAGAAAAACATCAAAGCAGGCATTCCTGGCGCACTCTGAGGCGAAGTCAATTAGTTGGCGTCACCAATTGCTCAGGGAACAAATCAGCTGCTCCTACTGCTATTTTCCACCAAACTGTGGAACTTTTCAGCTATTAAACTACCAGCATATTCCAAAATGATTTGCGTTATTATGAAATAATGATGTGATGGTATCACATAGCATCATGTTATTGCGGCATACTACGACCACAATTTTGTATTATGGCCCGACGGTAGTCTTTTCACCCTCGTCCAATGGAGTTCCAACAACCGCCACCTCAAGATATCTCGAACACTTGTGCGTTAAACCCACGCTAAAAACGGCACTCCCAAGTCGCTTATTAAGCTTCGTGAGGCAGTGGCACAACTTCGAATGCAACCTTTAGCAGGTCAAACCAGGTCAAGGTGGTCGGTTTTGAGCTTTATAGACCCGTCGTCATTACATCGAGAACTAATAAGGTTGCGGCAAGTCACGGCTTTACGAAAGACGGCATTGAAGAGCTTATGAAGAATTTGATTGGACAACCGCAAGTGAACATCGACGTAGGTGGCTTGCATGTCATCAGATCTAAGGGGCGAAGACACAGCTGCCCCCTGCTCGGACGCACACCTGCGGTCAAGCCGGGCTGGTCGGAAGCAGGCCTTGATACCAACGAGCCCAGCCAGGATTTGGCACCGCTGCAATACCACCCGCCATCGCTTAACACGAACGGTGCCAGTGTAATGGCAATGTGCACGAGTGGAGATGGGAACCGGACCGTATTTTACCTGGTCCGAAACATTCGAAAAAAGACTATAAAGATGTTGAGGAAACGTTTCCCGGTCGTACAGCTGTCGAGCCAGGGCTCCCATGTCATCTGCAGACTACAAAGTGACGGTCAAGTCATCTGCAAGTTTGTTCGAAGGAGCGTTCGTGACCTCAAGCACGAGCGGCGGTTTGAGCTGGTCCGCCGCGGCCGAGCGGGTTCCGGACGCCACCAGACAAGTTCAACAGGCCAACAACAGATGGTTCCACTGCTTCGGAACGAGTCCTTGACTGCCTGCTAAACACCAGGCAGCAAGAAGGCGGTGGGAAACGCTTTAGCGCGTTCTCTCGGTGTGGCTCGGTTTTCTGTAAACTGGGGTGTGGGGGCCAGGGCGTGCTTGTGAAAGGCGAGGAGGGGCTGCCGCAGCTGACCAGCTGGAGGGCGGCCCTCCGGCAGCGAGGGATGGAGGTGGCGGGCTGATCCCGGCCCTCGGCCCAGCTGATCCCGCCGCGTCGGGCCAGCTGATCTGGCCGCTAGTCCAGCACGTCAGACAAAAACAAGGCTGTGATACACTGCCGGCGGTTTATGAAACTTTCGCAAAATTACCGCCATTCCGTCATCTCGTTGGGAATTTTGTTCATTGCTAGAAATGCTACGAGTTTTTGGGCGACTACCCCAGGCAGCATTGTTACGCTATTCGCCGAACTAACGACATTTTTATGCATGTTATGGAAGTTTAGAATGATATCTGACGTTTTTGGAAAGGTTTGACTAAACCAAGTATAAATTATGTTTTAACTGAGTCGGCATTGTTCACTGCGCTTTTGCGTTAAAGGATGTAAATAGTAGGCGTTCAATCGTTTTTCATGCACGATTTATTTAGAATAAGTCATCAGGAGGGCGCCGGAACGTTCAAGAGTGTGGCAGCAACCACTGCTGCTTACAACAGTGCTAAGAAGTCATGCCTTTGCAGGAGGTTTTTCTGAACGGCTCTGTTTTCAAGGACAGGGGCTCGCGAGTTGCGCTCGTCGGGGGGGGGGGCAAAACAGTGCAATACTTTGCGCTATAGTTCAGTGCCCTGTGTCAACAAGGGGAGACTGAAAAAACGGCAAAATTTGTTAGCTCCACACTAGCAGAGCTTTGAAGAAGGCTGTCGCCTTCCATTGACAAGTGCTGCTTGTGTTAAGCCACCAAAAACATGTCAGCAGCAGCAGCTCCGTCACGACTAGGTGACCTCTGGCGCCCTACGCTGGTAACAGCAGGGATGACGCAGCAGATTGACGGCTGGCGCCCGGGGGCAGGAGCGGCGGTGACCTCGGGCTCCCTCGTTGGCAACAGCAGCGGTGACGCGGCAGGCCGGCGGCGATGGCGCAGACGGCGTGAGGCGAGATGGAAAGAGATAACTAGCTCGCGAGCGGCTACAAAACACGGAAAACAAAACGTTCAGCTATTTACCACGGCTATCGGCACATCGATCAGGTTATTCTTGACGGACGTCTGAAGGAGAAATGAAAATGTGGGAAATCAGAAGAAGAAGTCTATGAGGATCGTTGGGACGATACATCAGGTTATGTTTGTACGCACGTCTGGAAGTGTGTAGCAGGTATATGACTAGTTGAATCCACTAAGTGCTGGAGGAACAAGCAGGCAGACCTTCATGCAAAGCTATATTCATATTGATCTCGGTTCGACAATTCAAATGTAGGTGTCATGTAGCGCTTGTGCTTTTTCCCAAATGTAGCTGTAGGTATTTAGAACAGCGATGCAACAGAATATTTACAATAGCGAACAGCCTATGTCAGCTAGCGAAGTCTGCAGAATAAACGCGTCGGCTTTACAGCACTATAGGACTTACGAAACACGACGAGCATTACCGAGTATGTGCCTGTGCCTCCTGGAGAAACCAAATCCTTAAAAACATGAGCCTGAAAGCACGTATATACTGCAGATATGTCGATGGCATGTTTCGTTGATGTTAGAGACGAAGCCCACCGTCATCAAATAAAGGCTATTATACGGCGGCAAACGTTGGTACGATTTACAGCTGACCTGAGTGCCGACAACCATTTACCATTTTTGACCTCAATGTGGACGCGAATAACGAATCTTTTGTCGCGAAAGTGCACCGCAAACCCACTGTTGCTGGCAAATGTATAAACGCAGCAAGCGAATGCCCTGAGCCTTACCGCGCGGCCGTCATCCGGTCGTTTGTACGTGCTCTAAAATATTGCTCCAGCTGGTCCAGCACGCACCACGAACTTGAACGGCGCGAGCCATCGTTCGTTAATAACGGCTGTTCCAACACCGGAAATGACGAAGAGGTCAAGTCCTCCTGGAATCGATGAAACCAAAAATCATTCAGCAAGAAACCGGTCCATAATTTTTTTGTCCAAATCAAATGTCTCTTGGCATATCACGTGCAAACGAGGACACGGAAACGAGACTCACTAGTACAAGAGCAAGACAACTAGTAGCCTTGCAATGAAAGACAGCCTGACAGCTGACCAAAACCAATTAAAGCGCAGATTGAACGATTTTCGCCTGCCAGACAACAAACTACAGCTGACTTGAGATCCACACTAATATTTCATAAAGGTAGCACCGGTAAAATAGTAATATTAATAGGCACTGGTAATACAGCACTGACCCATAATCTTCACCACATGTCTTTTTGTCAAAGTTATTTTGGACTCTTGCAGGAATGAATCGTAGGCCTTCATTGATTCCGGTCAGGCTGGTGTCATATTTCGATAGAGCTTTATCGTGGATGGAATAATTGGTCAGACTATCGTCGTCGTCTCGTGTGTTAGTTTGAAATTGCATGAAACTTAACTGATTTTGTTTGTTTACTTTCCTTTTTTGATTTAATTGACTCAAGTAGTTTCCGACACACTGCAACTTTATCCAATTCAGTTCTGAAATTCATCACTCACAAAACGTTTCAGCCAAAATCTCTTGGGCGTTTACGTGGTTGACTGTGGAAAGGAACATCAGCTTCAAGTACACTCAAAATATGCAACTGATTGTTTGATGTGAGTGCACTGTAAACTGGTGTTTCGTTTGTTAGGGGACGATTTTCCCCGCGAGGCGGCCGGTCATCGCATAGGTCACCGCCCCAGGCGGCCTGCCGCATGGGCGGGTCCAGGGGCGCTAACACCTCCCCTCCCCCCCCCCTCCACAAGAAACTCGTGTCCCACATTCTCCCCCCCCCCCGCCACCACAAGAAACTCGCAACGAAGCCAAAACAAAAACACAACAACAAAAAACAGTTTGTACAACGTATCACAATCTGAACTGCGTCTTCTCCACGCACTTCCATTTCAGCTCCTCAGCTCAGCTCAGAGGGACGGGTGCCGGAGCTGCACCAGCCATGGGGGAAGGCGCCCGATCAACCGGAGGCACCCTCACGGGTGAGGTGGATACCGTCCCCCCCCCCCCAAGCAGCTCCGCTCCGGGGTGAGCCAGTGGCGCCGTCTGCCCTGCTCGTCCCATCGCCCCATCACGGTCAGCGACCGCCCGACAGAGAAGAAGCCCGCTCGAGGTCCAGACAGCGACGCCAGGTGGCGGTCGAGTCCGAACTCCGCCGTCTTCTCCCACGCCGCCGTCGCGTCGACCCGGGGACGTGGCACGGGCCCCAGAATGACGATGTGGTGCCTTTGGGCGGTCTCCGACACCGCTGCCCTGATCAGGCTCATCGGGGCCGCGCTGATCTTGTCGTTCCGGGCGTAGATGTCGCTCTGGCCAAGCTAGAAAACGACCGGTTCCCTCGGGACCCCCGCTTCGATGAGACCTCCTCCCACAGGTCCACGGTCTCCTGCAGGAGGCCGGCCTGGCGTGTCCAGGTGTTGCCACCTGCAGCCACGCTCATGGCCTGGACCCCGCGAGCCGGCCGGTCGTCGCACAGGTCATCGCCCAGGTGGCCGGCCGCACGGGAGGGTCTAGGGGCGCTACCCCCCCCCCCCCCACACACACACACAAGAAACCCGCACCCCACGCCTTGTTGACTGCCTAAGAACATGACGTAGTTTTACCGCATGACTTGCCATTGAACTCAACTTGTTATAAAGCGATTCCGTTTTCAAATCTTCAGAGGTGTGTTATGCGTACGACATGCGTCGTGCTTAACCTGAAACGTTTGCAAGAAAGGCGGCCAGTATAGTATGCGTGACTTATATGAGATGGGTGGCACTCAGCGCATGGAGCCCAGCGTCACAACCCACGTGGCTACGCCCCATTGTTTCATTTGCCTGAACTATTCATACCGTCCACACATTGAGGCGTAAGAGTGACAGCCAGAATATGTATGAGGGATGGAGTGGGTTGTCTGCGTTCGGGTAATGGATTGAGGTGAGTAGAGATGCTTACCCGACGGTTGTTGGAGGATATTGGCCTTTGATGTTTCAAGCACTAGACCAGGAGAGTCCGTTTGTGTAAATGATTAGCGGGAGGGCGAGCAAAGATCTCGACATCCTGACCTCCCAAAACGTTTGCTTCTCCACAGGATCGGCCGCTCAACTTAACTTACGACAAGTGTCGGCGTTATTCATCGAATAGTCCTTTATTTACGCAGTTAAGTAGTCATGATCACAACCAAACGACCGCATACCAGGAGAATCTTGGCTGTAAAGCAAACATGCAAAATGCTTAATCACAGCGCATTAGAACACCTAACCAGGCCTAGCAAAAATGAGCAAATCGCTGCATGAGTCAAATGAAGGCTGAGAGACCGACACAGCGCGAATAGCGCGTACCGTGCGCAACTGTTGGTTTCATGCCTCATCGGGCTGATGCAGGATCCGACGCATGCGTGCGGGTTTGCTAGAGCGGATGCACGGATGGAGGTAATGGTGCATTGTGCGGGAGGATAAGGCACGGATACAGCGAGGCACGGCGGTGCTATGGCCGACCTGAACCTGTGACAATAGGGTGTGGACAATTGTTTGCTTTGCGTGACAAGGTCCTACGTCGTTAGGCTTTTGTGCTTTGAGTTTCGGTTTCGTTTCCCACATTTGCCATAAATCTTCGCACCGTCACGAATCGAGCCACGCCGGCATTAAGTTGTCTCAGCTCCAGTTTGCCGTCGTTATGGTTTGTAGTTTCAGTGTACAAGCGCCAACATTATCCGTGTTGCCGCCGCGGGGTCGCGGCTGACCGCAGTGGACCACTCTGCGCGCCCCGCCCCTCTGAGCGGTCGCAGCTGACCGCAGTAGACCAACTCTGCTCACCCCGCCCCTCTGAGCGGTCGCGGCTGACCGCAGTGGACCACTCTGCGCGCCCCACCCCGCCCCTCCGCGCGGTCGCAGCTGACCACAGCGGACCAACTCCGCGCACCCCGCCCCTCCGCACAGTCGACTGCGTCGGCTCCTGCGTCCGTCGGCGCTAGTAACCAAAATTGGCGGAAACATTTATCAGCTAACCCAACATTGACCTGGGATGTTCAACATACTTTCAGTCCCTCGGCGTTTTTTTTTTTATATCAATCCGACGAAAAGCGCCTGGAATCAGAAATTCACAAAGGCCATCTGCAGCTCTAGACGCCCACGCCGTAAAATCAGGGTTCAGGGCATTCTGGGTCATAGACGTCATTTGATCACCATCTTCTGTGGTGATCAAAAATCCACCCTACTAAACCAGAGATAAGTTGAAACCGGTCAAAGTAGTTTACTATTTCGAATGTACTGCCGGGGACTGTCAAACCCGCAAAGTAAATTGCATTCGCCTGACTATAACTTTTAGCCAACCTTCAACCACGCAATGAAGGGAGGGGGCATCGAAAGCAATGCGCGTTCACATCACACCACTACACTTACCACAAATGCCTAGTCACGAACACCAGTATATTTACATGTACCATAGATCATAGACACCTCGCCCGCGCAAATGTCATTTTTTCAAGGCCTTCCAACGTGTTTTGCAGGGATACAGTGACACCGATCTTTTGTATTTGCACTGTGTTTGTGACTGAATATTTGGCGTGTAAGCATAATTTCAAAAATGATCATCGAAGTGATCGAAACGTTGAAAAGTAGATGCACTTCGGCAATGTTCTGTATGGAAGCACCTAAAACCATAAACGCCATATCAGCTTTGAATAAAATACCGAGAAGGTCATAATCGTTGAAGTTGCTGTACTGTAGCCATATTATATATATTATAATATATATATATATATATATATATATATATATATATATATAAGGGTGAAGTTTATTATCTTTTTTGGCATTGATGCTAAAGCAGAGCGTGAATGCCATCAACCAGCACCACTTGAAAGTGCTGGTTAAGTTACGTTGCCAAGAATCACACACACAACCACCACACACACCAGAGAGAGAGAGAGAGAAGCGAGATAGAGAGAGAGAGAGAGCGAGAGAGAGAGAGAGAGAGATAGAGCGAGAGAGAAGAGGAGAGAGATAGAGAGAGAGAGAGAGAGAGAGAGAGAGAGGAGAGAGAGAGAGAGAAGAGAGGAAGAAGAGTGATGCATATATAGGTATATATAATAAATATAATATATATAATGCATTTTATATATATATATATCAAATATATCATATATATTTGATATATATATATATATATATATATATATATCAAAAACTCAACGTTTCGGCACGCTATTCCTGCTGCGAATGAACAACGTTGAGCAGAAATGGATGCTCACAAACCTAACGAGCGAGAAGGAGAGAAAAGTGCGGAGCCTATGCACTCTGCCAATAAAGAGGTACCAAAAAATTAATAGTTTAACCTCCCACATCCTACCACTTAAAAGACAGCGCCATCCTAAGGGCTGTTGGAAACAAAGACGGGAGCCGAAAATGGTCGATAATATTTGCAAGCATGCCCCAAGGGGATTGATGGCAGTGTAAACAACTATGCCACGCTCAATAAGTCCCCCACCCCAGTTCTAAATGAGTTGCCTCTGCTACGGAAACAGACAAGCGTCCGGTCTAGATCTTCGAGATCTACTACATCTACCTGCCTTCACTGACCACATATGGCATAAAGCTACATTGTAGTCGTGCATGCCTTTGTGGTTGGTGCTTCTTCCACCACCCCGAAGTCCTCCGCCACTCACAACTAACACTTGGTTTCACTTCAAACCAGCAAAGAAAGTGCCAACCACCTCAGCGCTTACACGCGCCCGACGCATGCTGCCTGATACGAACTCAGCGGCGACCCGCCGACCGTGACCTCGGACACACTCGGATGGTCGCGAGGCAGGAGAGACGCATCTAATGCCCGGTGCAGCGGGATGGTTAAACCTACGTGTTTATGAAGCTTGTGACAAGCCTAGATAAGACAGTATTGGTGGTCTTATTACCCGGAGAAAAAAAATCCAGAAGAATGGAGATATAGTGGCGTTGATATTTCGGCGACATGCATTCATCATCACAAAAGCAGAAGTAAATTCAAAATTGCAGGCCGATGATCCTACTGGATTTTTCGCTTGATTTTTCTAACACTGAGTCGCAATTTTTGCAGGAGCAACATTCAGGGATCTAACAAGGAGCAATTGCCAGCCATTACTACGATACAGTGCATATCTAACTAAGAATTAAAATGCGCGAAAATACGTGCACGTGCGAACGAATTCAAATAAACAGGTATCACGCATAACGCTTCATTCAAGCATGCAGCATCACGCATCAATTATCCATGCAAGCGATTTCAATTAAACAGGCATCGCACATCAAGCGTCAGGCATTACTTACACATGTAAACGATTCTAAACTAGCATACATCGCACATCAAGGCAGATATCACCGTGACATAATCAGCCATGAGGGGCTATGTACGTTGAGGTTTGGTCGCCAACTTTTTATAAGAACAGATTCACTTATTTTCCTGCCTGGGTGGTCCTGTGCTTTGAAGATGCTTTGAGCTCTAAAAGGGGCGTCGAGTCCATATCTAAATGTTGACGTCCTGCATAAACTGTGTATCGCTGTTTAAAAAAAAAGCTGAAAAAGTCGAGTAGGATCATCAACAGGCAACTTTGATTCACTTCTACTGCTGTCTCGATAAAGACATGTGGCCAAAATATCAACGCACCTATATCTCCATTTTCCTGTTTTTTTTCCTCGCGGAAAAAGGCTATTATTACTACCTTATATATGCGAAAAGTGTTTCTCGCAAATGCACTGAAGAACTTACGTAATTGTGACAAGTCTTTCATAGTTCATGTCACTCCCACACCCATGCGTGCACCCTACCCCAGCGTTCTGATGCACCCAAATTTCGTGCAGTTAAACCCCAAGCTCTTGGCTGCGATCGTGGCACTGCGGCACTGCGTGTCACGCGTGCATCGTGACACCGCACGCGTGTCGATTAAGGCACGCAAGGCTGTGGGGTCGCGTCCCGGATGATCCTTTCCGGTACATGTAAAAAACAATTTGGTGGAGTTACGTGATGTTTGCACCGACCAGGCTGTGAGTGAGATTTACCGCGAGAAACAATGGTTTGAGCTGTTTGGAAGCACTTGCGCAATGCGTATCGTTTGGCCTCGTAAATACGCATCCTTGCGTGGATACGTATATCGTGACCTTGCGCAATGCGCATAGCGTCGCTTTTGCGCAATACGTACGGCGTTAAATGGCGCGCAGGCCTCGTTGAAGGGCTGTATTTATGCTGGAATGCGCCGACAGGCTGTAGAACATTGACGCCATTTTACATGACAAGTTCAGCTACTTCGAAACGTCTTTCTGCTTCAGCTTCAACTACGCCCTCTTCGATGGCGTGTAAACGGCCCACCGGACATTCACAGGACCGTTACAACACTGAGACCAATGGCCGGCTGTCGAGGTTCAGCGTACCCCCCGCTGAGCCATTTCCCAGTCATGGTCCCCAGCCCCTCAGTAGGAAAATCATGGCAACATGTAAAGAACTGCAGCCATTTCGTTGGAGGGAGTAAGGACTCTTTACCGAGTCGTGACGCGAAGGTATTTGATTTTGGCGTCATGAGTCATTTTACCTATTTGTTACGACAATCTGACAATAAAAGTCATCCGACAGAAAGAACCCGAATTCCGCCAATAACAGCATGGAAGTACGCACTTCCCACATCGCAACGGGCTACCCGGTGGGCAGCCAACGCTGCCAGCGGACAGAAGAAAAGGTCATAGGCGCGCCGTCGTGTTAAGTGATTGCCGGCAATCGCAGGGAATACATCTTGGCTGCCATGACGTCGGAAACAGCACCACGCAACCATGTGGATGCACTATGCGGCCGGCACGTTCATACAGGGGTGATATCAAGCTGATGCGCCTCTGGGCCGCATCAGCGCAGATACAATCATCATATCAGTATAAATCACTTCATCATGCAATGTGAGAAAACAAGACATGCCTACACTATTTCAAGAAAGCAAAGATCAAGAAACCTCCCAGAAGCTTGGTTTACCGCAACCGGTTTTGAAGTCGGTTTTTTCCATGAATCACCATAAAGCTAATTTTCAGTAGTCTCGGAAAGTGGGAGAGCTATGGCACCCACAGACCCACGAGCATGTGACTTTGCAAGGAAGATCCGTGCCGTGTCTCCAACACCGCGCGGAGACCACCAGCGCGGATGAGGTGGAGCCAGGCGGAGATGAACCATACATCTGAGACGCTGCAAATGAGTGGCCACTCTGAAGGCTTCTTGAAAACGAAGTTATAGTACGAACAGCCTGGAGCAGCGAGGAGACAAAATATCTGCTGAAATATCACTGCTTTTCAGCAAAGGTCTGCCAGATGATATCAGGTGGATATGTGATCCTCAGAAACCATACAACTCTACGGTGATCTTCTATGAAAGTTTTCACCAACGAAGTGGAGGAACGCCAAGTATTAGGTACGCGAAATCCTCTAAAACTGTGGGAGAATATTACATTTTAAAGTAATAGAAAGGCAAACACCCAAGGTAGAACAGACACATCTGACATGGCGAAACACGCCTTGTGGCTATCTCCACTTCCTTACTGCAGGACATTTTTGTTTTTAGCCCTCAGAGCACATCTCGTGTCTGGTGACATTTATAGCCATCATTGTTGTTGTTTAGGGTTTTCGGGCGCGTCGATCGGCGACTACAGTGACCGTTTTAACCTCCCCCCATGCATTTAATTGAAATCAAGCATGTTGACGTTCGACCAAGCATCAATCGAAGTGACAAAATACGTTGCTCACTTTATTCCCATTCTTATTGAAATAAGGGTCAGGCTGCTCCGACATACGTTGGTATTGGATTATGCCAGAAACGTGCACTTGGGGCTACTTGCAAGATGGGCTGAGCAAGATAACTCTGAGATTCTATAGAATTTCTTCCGACAGATGAGTGGGTAGAGCCAGCTCTGCACAATTTTTCGTTTTCACGGCTGCGCGCGGAAGCCACTGCTAAGGAACGTAATGAAAGGGGAAAGACAGTTGCGTTCAATGTGGAGGCCTCCATTCGCGCACGGCGACAACGCCTTTGAGGTCTTCCACTGCCGGACCGTTGATTTCCTGAATTCGTCTGACAAAAACGGCATCAAACCGCCTCAATCAATTCCAGTTGCGCCGGCCGTATGCGAAGGATGAGGGCGAATTGTGTTTCTTCTATCGTCAGAGCCCGGCCCGGGCCTGGGCCATGTGAATATAGCTATACCAATTAAACATGCAGTGAAGGATGTCCTATGCACCACTGCTGTCCTATGTGCTCCGTCCCACATTGGTTTAATGTTCAACCAGTGATACTCATCCATTCACCATTTATCATGGTGGCATACTCGTGTAAAGACCTGCCCGACGTATTGAGGTCCGTCTGTCACAAGACCGCCATCGTCCGCCGACCCTCGTAGCGGCTGCTGCGCTGATCCGACCTTCACACAGGTGACAGGTCACTGCCGCAGCCGGCCGGCCCGGCGACATTCTGAGTTGGCCCGTCCTGCAGCTCCCAAACCGCTCGGCCAACGGTGGTGGCTGAGCCGGCGACCGATGCGCGTTTAGCCGACTGAGACTGGGAGCTCGCCATGCATGCTCTGGTTCTCGTCAGAACCAGGCAGTGCCCGATACCGACCGGGGCTTCCCATGCCAATCGACTACAGTGATAGGGCGACAGGCCGTGTAACTGATCCGTCCGCGTCCATATCAAATCGGGACGCCAGGCCCTGTAATATCGCAGCTCCCACCAGCACTGTCAGAGCGCATATTATGCGTCTATACGAAGCACGCAATGCTGCAATTTTATTCAAGACATCCATGTTTCAGTTCATCACCAACACCACGCAGTGATGCAGTAGCCAACCCCAAAACGGCCCAACCAAGAGCCCAATGCCGAGTGCGTACGTCTGCTTAAAGCTAGCATGTCGTAAAAGCCGGTTCAACGCCAAGCCAAGAGGTGGTCTTTTAGCCGTTCCTTTACACGCCGCTAGAACGGACTACGGCCCACCATGAACGACATCATCACTGTCTGGAAGGTCTCATCCACGTCAATATCGAGGTCCGCCTTCATCAGCATCGGCAGGTGCTCTTCCCGGAAGTCCTGCTTCATGCAAGACTTCGCCTTGGCTCTCTGCAACGCAAGTCACAGATAAGTACAGCGTCGCACAGAGAAACGATCAGTGTCAATGTTGTCAGACCACCCGACCAAGGGTCAGACCAAGTGTCTTCTCCTGAGAAAGACTCTGCATTAGCTGGTTTGAAGAGAGACAAACGTCCGATACTCTTATTAGGGTGATTTAATTGTCTTAATTGTATGATATCGTAAAAAGCATAACTTACAGTGCCACGTGCCTGAGCCATTCTGTACATCAGTGGTGATCACATTTGGTGAGACATACCTTAAGGCACTTGAAGAAGGCCATCTGCCTGCCGAATTCCGCAGTGATCGGTGACTTATCAACCACCGAGCTGGGCAGGCAGTTGGCGAAGTCGTTGCACTCCTCGAGGCCCTCCATCAGGTCCTCCGTCAGGCCCTTCGCCAGGTTCATGCCGGTGACACGCTCCTTCATTGAGGCCAGGTCAATCTGGTTCTCAGCGTCCAGCTGAAGTACACAATACTTGGTTAAGTATAACCGCGCTTCTGTTTTTGGTTAGTTTGCAAACGTGAACGTAGCCATGCATACTAAACAAAATAACCCGTCGTTCAAAAGTTAGCTGTCTAATGCAATCTTACAACAAGACACGTTATATTATATCTTACACTGACAGACTGTAATACATTACAGCAGGTTTATGAGGCTCTGCTCTCCTCCCAGTGCGAATGAACATTTATTATCGGCGAGTCGGTTGGTGACGGGGGTGCCAATCTCTCATCTCCAGTACTGCAAATGGGGCGAAATGTCCTGCTATTGAAATGATCCGTTGCTCAATGTCAAAAGACAAAGGTGAGGACAGCTTTTGGTAACTCCTGGTGGTTTGTTGGCGTGATTGATTGGGACCTAATAGCTTCAACCTTGTCTCATGTTCTCACCACCATGTCTCATGTTCTCACCACTTGTCTCAACTCACCATGTTCATCTCCTTAAGCACACAAGTGATGTTTCCCATCAAATTCGAGATCTTGGCCTGGATCTTCTGTAATCCCTCGGGCCTCAGGCCGTTATGGTTAGATCTCTTCCGTCGAGACCCCTGCGAAATTGACAACAAAGCTATGCATGAGAGAACAAAAAGATGAATGCCAAAGATGATGAATATGTAAGCACTTTGCATCAAGCCCGGTGCGATAGCACTGTGAGCGCCTGCACATAATCACGATAGCAGGATTCGCATGAAAACCTCACAGCGCGTATTACACGTACCTTTACCCTCTCGTCGAACCCGCGTTCAACCTTCCCTCTGTCAACTCGAAGCACTGCGCCAGGTAATCTCTGTCCGCCGACTGCCTGCACCCAGTGACACGCTGAACACACGGACAATGAGAGGGTCAACACCTCCGGCACCCGCACGTCCTGACAGTCCGCGACCACCGTTACCTACAGACCTGAACCTCGAAGATGCCGCCGAAGCGCGCCATCAGCCCGGGTCGGCCGGCCGCATCGTCGCCCATGCACTTGACAGTGGCGGCAGCCACCTCCATCTTGTTGGTCTTGATCGCCTCCTCGCCGAAGCAGCTCTCGGCCATCTGAGAATGCGCGGCCGCGATCATGTAAGCGAGGGCTCGGTGAAACAGTCCAACGATGCACCGGGTCACTTACCCAGGCGAAGGGCGACACCGTGGGAACAAACACCCGGCAACGAGGATGCCGCAGCTGGTGCTGGTGCTCAGCTGAGCACATTCCGCGATACAGCAGACGTGACGGTGCCATCGGTCCGCAGCCAGTCTGCCAGTACTGACCTTTTTCATGGCATACTTCTTTACAAGCTTCTCTGGAAAATACTCAGCTGCCGCACAGAGGCAAACCAGCGCCACAATGTGGATCTGAACCAGCTTCATCGTTCTGGAAAACAAGCGCATAATGACGGTAAATTACAGTCGGGTGGTAATGATAGATTTCAGTTTGATGACGACCAATAAATGACGGACTGATTCAACTTCCCCCTCCCCTAATCGTAGATTAGTTACATGCTTATTGGCCGGCATAGAGTATAACACGCTTATTTCTGAACGAAACTTTGTTTCACTACCCCTACCACCATGCGGAGAAATCCTCACAGAGCATTCTGTAGCATTTCAATATCGGGGTAAATCAAAAGCATGTTTGGCTTCTGGGAGCAGGTAACGGAAGCACATCATCTACCAAAACTTGCCTATTCAACCCGCAGCATGCAAAAGATAATGGTCCCGGTCACAGGTCCTAAGCCTGCCATC
Organism: Pollicipes pollicipes; assembly: GCF_011947565.3. Taxonomy (NCBI): domain Eukaryota; kingdom Metazoa; phylum Arthropoda; class Thecostraca; order Pollicipedomorpha; family Pollicipedidae; genus Pollicipes; species Pollicipes pollicipes. The sequence goes on along the minus strand of NW_023596576.1, from coordinate 40,617,665 downwards.
ACAAATAAGTCTATTCTTCCTGCCTGAAATCCAAGCCGAAGTGCAACCTGCCGGCCAAAGAACGCTCGTGGACCATCAGGTAGATGAGTGCAGTGGCATCGGTGTCGGAGATGCGGAACATCAGACTGAACTCACCTGTTTTCGCTGCGGCCGTGTCTGATCGGCTCCGTGATGTCCGCTCGTATTTATACCGGCCGCCCGAAGCCCGGTGGCGCCCAGCAACAGCGGCGGGACCAACGAGCGACGTCACGACCGAGCGCCCTCACGCAGTGTGCCGGTGAGCGGAAGACCGGAGCGGGCCTGTTATCCGGCGCGAGCAGAGCCGGGGTGCTTGGTCTAAATAGTTCCTATGCTGTAGTATGCAGAATGCGAAGTGCTGACCTGCGATCAATGGGCTTGAAAATCAAGCCCTCCAGTCGCACGTGCAGTGCAAAACAATAACGACAAATCAGGCCAGCGCCCACGTCCAGCATCTGTTCAATGTAGTTGTGGTGCTGCGAGAAACCGACGGAAATCAAGAATAAGCCCTCACAGGACCTGCTCAGGCGGTGAGACAGACAAAGGCCTCGAAACGCGTTTTTGCCAATCCACCAAACATGTTATGTTTGAGACAGTCACTCCTGCTCCACGACTCCTTTCTTTTTCCCGTAAATGACGTGCAATGTGGCCAATAACAACAAGAGTTCCAAGCAGGGGCGTCACTTCACCTACTTTTGAAGGGCCTGAGCCTCCCCCAATCTGCTTTGAGCCCTCCAATGCTCCTCTGAGCCCATCATTGCATATAATCAGAGGGAGTACTGGGCCAAATAAATACTATAAATACTAAGCCATACAATACATGTGAAGTATTGGCAAAATAGGTAGAAGATGCCTTAACACATCACTAAAAGCATCATATTCATTTCGTTCTAAATAATATCCTATAGGCACTTCATGCAACTGCCATGCCATCTCTGCCATCCTTCGTACGTTGAGCCTATCTACAAACATATGACAAGTTTTTCAACGGATAACGCCTGGATTGGAACACAGCACAACTAAGCGAAATATGCAGCAGATTTTGAAAGTAGGGAGAGAGTAGGGAAAGTTGCATCAGTTTTCGCTCTGAGTTCCCTCATACCATAATTACTGAGTAGAGCACTTTACAATAAGTTTTCAAAGTACAGGGTGGCCATGATAAAAGCTTACGCAGTCTTTCCCAACAGTGATAAGTGTATTTATCGCATAATCGTGGCTGACGTGGTTGTATCACGCGGCCAGCGGCAGCGGCAGTCATCAGGGACATCTTGCTAAGATAAACGACGATGCTTTTAGGAGAGTTAAGCTCCAAAGCTTC